>NC_135486.1:120860238-121010238 GCF_052094955.1 Ictidomys tridecemlineatus
AATTCTATGCCATATCTAAGAAGTGTCAAATAAAGAGGTATTTTTAACTTTGTACAATGTAGCTATATAAAAATGTTCCATAAAATATATACCCTAGATAAAAGTGCTTATTACTTTTTTGAAGTTTTCTTTAAGCCTTTTTTTTTTTTTTTTGTAAATAAAAGTCTTTTTGTCTTTGATGTGACTATTACACTCTTGGTTTGGGTTCTTTCTCCCATTCCTTCATCCCCAGCTCCTGTGGGGCCCGTGCAAGAAAAATGGGAGGGGGCAGAAGCAGGGATTCCTTAATAAGTCCCTAAGGTAATCAAAAGAAAGAAACGCAATATGAACAAACTCGCAAAATATTCTCAGGCTTCTTTGGGGAATGCTTAATGCACATAAGGTCAGGCCTTTGTAATGTTAATTTGAGGGTTGGAGGAAGAAAGCCATCATTTTCCAGAGTCACTCTCTCTGAAAAAAGCTTTGATTTGCTGAGAAATGCTGTTGGAACACACCTGGATCAGACCAGGGCCCCCAGCCTGCAGAGCAGAGCTGCATGGGGGAGGGCTGCTCCATTCCTTGTGCTCCAGCCACAGAGCTGGAGCTGAAGGAGGGCTGCTAGAGATCCAGCAGCCCTGGTTAGAGCAGCTTGTTCCGTCTGAGCGTGACAGAGCGCTAACTCTGCAGGTCCTTGGTCCAGGTGACAGTATAGCTCAGCAGGTGCAGAGGTTCTCCTCCTCCTCCATAGCTGGCAATAGGTGGGGGAGTCCTTACAAACACCTTGTAAGTGTAGTTACAAAGGTGTTCTTTGGTTCCAGAGACTACCCATTAATTCCAATTCCCATACTGTCAGTGTCTTGTCATGAACCCGAAGACCTCCATGATGCAGGGAGGAGATTGTGTGGTTAGATGGAATATATTTAACTCCCATGAACAAATTGCTTCCAGACAAGGGGTGATTCAGTCCACACTAGAAAGTTGCCAGGACAGGCAGTTTATTATCTTCACGACCTCCACTCATCGTGGGCTCTTTCACCCCACTCTGTTGCTTTCTTCTTCCATCGGTACATTTCTTTGCATCTTTTCAGTTCGTCCTTATTCTGTTTGAGGGGATCATTCAATTCAGAAAACATTCTCTCATTAAATATCCTTAAACAGTTAGATGAATTATGTGTGAATACCCTTCGTGAACTGCCTGACATGCAGGGGCTGCTCACCACTTCCTCTGTGTCTTCTTCTTCAAGATGACTCAGGTAACTCACGTAGTGCTTAAGACAGACACCAGACCCTTGAGTCAGCCTCACCCAGCGTGCTTTTTCATTCCCTCAGCTCCTTAGTCTTTCTCCCTTCACACTGTGTGTGTGTGTGTGTGTGTGTGTGTGTGTGTGTGTGTGTGTGTGTGTATCTGTCTGTCTGTCTTAAAGCATGGTTTTTCAAAACTGGCTATAGTTCTCTATGTAGACTCTGTTTTGCCATCTTTTTATTCAGGAATGAAGTGAAAGACAAGAAGAGGGGAGGAATGTTCTGCTTTTACTAGAGGAGCCAATATATGGAAATCACCCTTGTTTCTTCTCTAAAGTAGTAAAGGTCACAGCAGTAGTTGCAAAACCCTGGCCGCCCACCGCCTTCCACACATTCAGCATTACTGCTCTTCCTATTTTACCCTTAGGCATCCTTTATTTCTTGCACAGATGGTCTCACTCAGGCCTAACAAAATGTTTTAAGCTTTGCATAAATTAAAACAAGAGGTCTCTGAGTACAAAAGTGCATTTTTTTTTAACTTGAAAACAACTATGCTGGCATCTTCTAAAAAATCACAGACTCAAGCGAGGCTTCCATGATCAGTTTTTCTCAAAAAAAGAAAGAGTGAAAAAGAGAGCGTCAGTGTATGTACATGTATACCACACACAAAAACTTTTATGCTGTTTGGAGTTCCTCTGAATGTTGGTCAGGCATGAGCAGTTGGTTATGCAGCTTGAAAAAATAGAAGTGGGAATATTATTTCAGGGTTCAGGGTTTCTGAGGTTCTTCATTAGTTTAGTACATGATAATTGTTGAGCAGTTAGGCTTGCAGGAACTCTGTCCCAAACCGCTTCTGTATAACATATAACAGGGTTGTACTTAGGCTAAACTTGACTGGTTGAAAGTTATGATTCAGCCCAAAGAGAAATATTCTGTTCTTCCCAACTCTGTGATAATCTAATTCAAAATAATGACATCCGGCACATTCTCCTCTTAGGACAACAGGTCAACAAGTGGCACAGCCTTCAAGAAGCATTCTGCCTTTTGGTCTTTATCAAACAGGTGTGCTACAAGTCTTTTGTCCTTGCAAGCCTTGTCCGTTCTGAACAGTGATGGTGTATGCTAGAATTCGTGGCTTGTAATGAATCTTACTGTAAGTTGATGAACTCTCACTGATTTCGGAGTCTTTAGACTGGGCCTACCTTTACATTTTGCTTGGATAATAATGGATATCTCCCATATCTCACTTGTAATTGGCCCCCCTACTATGTTTTAGGTACATCATCCAGTAACCCTATGTGCCCATTGTAGAAAAGAGTAGAAACAAACAAAAAAGAAAACTCCATACTATTCTTTCATTTCCCACAGTTAACATGTTCTCCTATCTCCTCATCTTTATGTATTTCCCTACACATTAGTGATCATATTATAGATAGATCATACTGTAGATGTTATTTTAGATGTTCTATTAGCTTTTTCCCACTTAACCTGGTAATATAAGCATGCTTTCATGACACTAAGAAATTTTTGTTAAGATCAAGTTGTTTTAAAACTTAAGTTAAAGAGGCCTTTATGGAATTGGTAGCTCTATCTACGACATGCAAACTACCTGTGAAAATAAACCCATCCTTAAATGAAATTCCATAGCCAGTTGATGTTCCCTTGTGATGGTGGGAATGCTTTTCTGTATTATTGCACCTCACAAGAACCTGTTCCTAAAAGGTTCCTGGTCAAATGTCAATTAATCAAGGTCTTGTCTTTCTCATTCCTCTAAAAGAACATGCTTTGAGCAATTCTGTGAATAATTGAGGGGCAGTACAAACATGTCATGTGAATCCTGGCATCACTTGATACAGTTGATGTGCTTTGTGACTTTTTCCTTTCAATCTGTTTTTGCATAGATGGTACCTGTTGATAAGGACCACCTGGAGGATATAAAAAGGAATGAGTTTCCAGTGAAAGGAAATCTCTGCTTTTATCCTTCTCTTGTCCTTGAACTATTTAGAAATAGTAAATTTAGCTGTCAAAAGTAAACTCAAGATGTCTTAGAAGGATCACAATTTTTTTAAACTCTTGACTCAGTAACTCTATTCAGGTGGGTAAGCTCTTTTGCTGTGGAAGAATATGTTGAGTTATTGCTGATAACCACGTGCTGGAAGCTATGATAAAAAACTCATGATGAAAACTGACAGCAGTTTTATAACCTACTAGTACCAAACCCTTAATAAATTAGGCTTTTCATTGGAATTGCATTGCCTATCGAAGAAATTAGAAGACAGTGAAATTGTTATGATGTAGGGTTTTTCTAATTCTTGAATACAATATTCCTGCTTATTTATTAAACCATTTTTTGTCCTTCCATAACATTTTATGGGTTTTTTCCCTCTGTTACATATTTGCACATTGTATTAGATTTGTTTCTATTTTTATTGGCATTATAAATGATATCTTAAAAATTATGTGTATAGCATTTCCATTTCTGGGTCTATAACCCAGAAGAACGGAAAGCAAGGACTTGACAGTTTGTGTACACCAATGTTCATAGCAGCAGAATTCACAACTGCCAAAGGGTGGAGGCAACCCAAATGCCCATTGTTGAGAGCCACAGCCGAGTTGGAATGGCCCCTGGCATTTTTCCAGAAGTAATGGTTGAGAGCCCATCGTGGATGGATGGAGAAACCAATGTTGTAAAGCCATTCATACTAGGGAATATTACTTCCTTAGGAAGGAAGGAAATATCAACCTGTGCTACAACATGGACAAACATTGAAGACTTTATACAGAGTGAAACACATCAGGCAGAAAAAGACATACGCCTTACAGTTCCATGCTTACACAGGGCCATGATTAGTCACAGTAGAATGGTGACTATGTGGGCTGGTGGCAGGAGGCAGCAGATGCAATTATTGTTCAGTGGGCACGAAGTTTCAGTTTAGATGATGAAAAAGTATCTGGGGATGGATGGTAGTGATGACTGCATAATACTACGAGTATACCTAATACAACTAATGGTCAAATCTGGTAATTTTGTGTTAACATATACTACAGTAAAAATACCATGTGCTCTACAATGTATTCCTGGTATATGGAGATGCCTTGGATTTTTGTATATTCAGTCTGAAACAACCTGGCTACAGTATTTACTTCTAGTAAACTCACTTGCAGCTTCATGTAGGTTTCTGTGAACACAGTCATATCATTTGTATATGAGAGTTTTATTTTTACTTTTCCAATCTTTATAGTTTTATTTTCTCATCTCTGTTCACCCACTTATCTTTGACATTCAATAAAATGACAGAAATGAAGAGAGAAGAATCCTTTGCCTTAATCTTAAAAAAATTAAATATTGTCCATTAAACATAGATTTTTGGTTTTGTTTTGTTTGTAGATAGCCTTTATCAAATTAATCAAGTATCCTTCTATTTTTAGTTTTCTGAGATTTAATTTTTATCATGATTGACTGTTGAATGACTTATTGAAGTGATGGTAGGATTTTTCTCCAACCTGTAAGTGATAAAGTATAATAATTGATTTTCTAATGTTAAATCAATCTATAATTCCTGGGTTAAACACAAATTGATTATGGTATGTTATATTTTTCACACAATGCTGGATTCTGTTTTCTAACATTTTACTTATGATTTTTTCATCTAAGTCCAAGAATACAATTGTCTTTTAATTGTTTTCTCTAATCATTTTTTTTGTAAGGGTTGACATCACCTAATAAAATGAATCGAAGAATGGAATTATTTTTGCCTTTAGTGTTTGGTAGAATTTACAATTTAAGCTAGGAATCTGTCAAACATTTTCTGTGTGGACTAAGTATTAAATATTTTAAGCTCTGTGGACCATATGGTCTCTGTAGTAGCTACTTATTTCTCACATTGTAGTGTGACAGCAGCCATAGGCAATGCATATAAGAAAGCGTGGTCGTGTGTTAATAAAACTTTATTTACTAAATCAGGCAACAAGCCAGAATTCATCTCTAGATAAGCTATTTAAACCACCTGAGACTAGAACTTTGTGGAAAATTTTTTTCTCTCTTATTCTTTAAATATTAGAATTCCCTTCATATTTTTTCTCTTTTTTCATCAATTTCATTGTTTTGTCCTTCCAGTATTGTTTCTATTTCATCATTATCTTCACATTTATTGAATAATTTAGATAACTTTATTACATTTTTCACATTTGATGCTTTGTAATTTTCCTCCTTCCTGTAGTTGGATATTGGTGCCATTTCTGTTTTTAAATTTTTTTGATCTTTCTAAGACTTTAAAAAAAATTTATTAGCCTCTTTAAAGAAGCATTTTTTAGCCTTGTTTTTTCCTTCTTTGCTTTTACTCTTCATTCTATATTTTTACTTTTAGTATTTTATTCATGATTATGTCTTTTTCAATTTTTCTAGTTTCATTTATCTTTTCAGAACTTTTTAGATACTTGGTTCATTATTTTTAATCACCTTTAAATATAATTTCTTTAAGGCTACAGTGCTAGGTAGTGTAGCTTTATTCAGAGGATTTCAATATATAATCTTTTTATTATTGCCTAATTAAAAAACATTTTATATTTTTATCTGTGTTTACTTCTTTGACATATTTAGCATATATCTTGACTTCAGATGTGTAGTTTTTTTTAGTTTTTTTTCTTTCTTTTTGTTCTAGGAACATGGCTTATGGGATGCTAATTCTTTTTAATTTGTTAAGACCTACTTCCTTTGTGACCCATCAATTATTATTTTTCCTAAATAATCTGTGAAATTTTGAAAAAAAAATATATACATATGGCAAATACTGAATTATTTTTAAATGCATAACAACAGGCATGTTAATTTTGTTGTTAGAATAACATTATTAGTAATTATTTTTCTGCATGATATATCACGTATTGAATTATGTATGTCAAAATCTCCCAGCCTGAGTATGGATTGTCTTCTCAAGTCCCCTCCTTCACTTAGACTAGGTAATATTGCATATATTTTTAAAATTGTTACATGCTCTTAATGAATTGAATATTTTATTCTAGTGACTCATCTTAGAATTTTTTTTTAATTTTAAGTATATTTACTTGAATTTTACTGTAGCTACAATAGCATACTTTCAGTTGCTATTTCTCAGATATTTGCATGTTTTAATATCCTCTTTCTTTTGACCACTCTGTCTCCTTAAGTTTTAGGTATGTCTCTTTAAAGCTGCATAAGTGAGTATTTTTAAGGTAGTCTGATCCAATAATATTTTTTCTTTTAAGTGGAGCTTTTTGTCTTTTTACTTAGATGATAATTCTAGATAAATTTCAATGTACTTTGTTCATTCTAATTCTGACTTTTTTTTTTTACTTTTCCTCTCATTTCTTGACCCTTTTTATTTTCTCAGTTTTTCTTTTATTATTTTAATTATTTTGGCAGTTGCTGTAAAAATTTGGTAGTGACTTATAAAAGTGTAAAGTTAATTTAGGAGAATAGGAAAGATACTGTTTAATAGAAAGTTATTCGAATACTTTTTGTTAAGTTCCAACTTTTGTTTTTAACCTCAACAGAAATTATTATTTTATATAGATTATAGTTATTTAGATTTGATCACTTTTTCAAATTTTTGTCACAGTGAACGGAAGACCTGACCAGAACAGTTAGAAAAGAGAAATTTATATGGGCTCACTGTTTCAGAGGTTCAGCCTGTGGTTGGCCAACTCCATAGCTCTGGGCCCAAGATGAGGCAGAACATTATGGCTAAAGGTACTAGCCAAGAAAAGCTGCTTAGCTCATATCAGGTGAATGTGAGGTCACAGCAGGGAGAGCTCTGATCACCAAAGACAAAATATAAACCTCAAAGTTGTGCACCCAGTGACCCACCTCCTTGTGCCATGTCCCACCTGCTTACAGGTACCTTCTAGTCAATCCACGTCAGTGGACCAACCCACTAAGTAGGTGACACCTCTTACAATGTTCTCTCTTCACCTCTGAAAACTCTTGCATTGTCAACACATGATCTTTTGGCGAACATCTCGTTTCTAAACCATAACAACCATAAATTCCCCTTTTTAAAGCAGTGCTGGGGATCAAACCTCAGGCCTCATACTTGAGGCAAGTGCTCTGCCACTGAGCAAAACTACCAATCCCCCGTCCATTTTTAGTTGTTCTATTTTGCTTTTGTTTTTTGTGGTGCCAGTAATTGAATCCAAGGCCTCGTGATTACAAGGTAAGCACTCTACCAGCTGAGTTATATCCCCAGCCCTCTCCCTCCATTTTCTTAAATTTTTAATTCTAATTTGTTATGCATAACAGTAGAATGCATTACAGTTCATATTACACATATAGAGCACAATTTTTGATATTTCTGGTTGTATACAAAGTATATTCATTTCATATTTGTACCTCTCCCTCCATTTTTAAATCTTTGGTTTTCTTTGTGTATTGGACCTTCCAATTTGGCTCATTTTCATTCTAGGCAAATCACTTCCTCTGGAGATTCCTTTTATCTATAAAAAATATTTTTTACTATATAAAATTCTAAGTAAATTATAGCATTCTTCAGTCTTCAATACATTTTGAATTAATTCTGTACTATTGTCGAAATGGCAATTGCATTTAGTTTTTGCTTCATTGAATATAATTTGTTCTTCCTCTACATTTAAATCTTCTCTTTGTCCTTGGTGTTCTACCATTTTTCATGATTTTAGTTTCATTTGTTTTTCTATGTCCTGCTTCTGATTTGTTGGCACCTTACATTGTTGATTTGGTATTTTCCATTGATTTTGAATAACTATCTATTCACATTCTTTTCAAATATTGCCTACTCCCCATCTGTCTCCTTTCTTCTTAAACTAAGATTAATTTTTCATTACACCTTCTTTTTTTTCTTCTATGACTTACATTTTCTGCAGTACATGTCAGAGAATTCCTTATATTCATCTTTCATTTCATTGGCTCTTCATGTGGTATTGAATCTGAATACTGAGATTTTTAATTTTGATTAATTTTTTTTCTGTAAATTCTTTTAAATTTAGTTTTTTATTGGTAAAGTTACTTATGTGTGAATAACACCATATGTCCTTTATCCAGATTCTCTGATTCTTATTTTTACTCCATTTGTCTGTTTTCTCTTATGTGTATCTTTTTTTCCTGAAACCATTTAAGGGCAAGTTGCATCCATTATGACTTACTCATAAATAATTCATTTTATATTTCTTAAGAATGGGGCATTCTCTTACATAAACACAGTGTAATTTATCAACCTCTGTAAATGTTATTTTGGCATAATACTTTCATCTGCCATCTGTTTTTCCATTTTGCCAGTTGGCCCAATATTACCTTTTTAGCATTTTCCCCCTCTGTCCGGGTAGTTTTTCCAGTTTCAGGTATTAGGTGTTAAGTCTTAAGTACTTAAACTTGAGTTGATTTTGTATGGAGTATTCAAATGTTCAATTTCATTTTTACTCATGGATATCCAAGTTTTCCTATCACTGCTCTGAAAAGGCTGTCTTTCTCTGGTGTGGTTTTTTGGCATTGAATATCAATCGACCACCAAATGGGAGGTTTATTTCTGGGCTGTCTGTCCTGTTCTGTTGGCTGTGTGAATGTTTTACTACCGTCTTGACCCTACAGGTTCATTAGAGATGTTGAACTCGGGCATTGTGAGGTCTCCTTTTGTTGTTGTTTCTTTATGTTGTCTGTATGAATTTATGAATTTCTATTTACCCCAGTGGTCTTGAATTAATTAGTACACTTCATAATTTTAGCACTGGTTGTCATAGAGTTGGCCGGTGCTACACATCTCAACTGCCTTCCATGCCCTTGTGATGTGCTCCTTTCATTGTTTTGAGTACTTTCTTTCTGGCTTGACAGGATGTCATTTTGTGTCTATCTTTATTAACTTTTTCCTGGAATGGAAAAAAGAAATCTTCATTTTAAAAAATTCTGACTCTTCTTAAGATTCTTTTTTGCATTCTTGAATCATGAGTTACACCTAATTTCTGTGTGTGCAGACATTTGCATGGATTCATATATTTGCTGTATGCTCTCTCTTGTGGGAAGTCTGCTCTTATATTTATTATCTTGGAAGGGCCCTGAACTTTGTATGCTCTTAGTCTGTGGATTTGTAAAGACTTGAATCCAAAGCCAAAATTTAACTTAGAAAATATTCTCAAGACAAAAGCAAAAACTAAAAAATTTAGTTTTTCATTTCCATTCCTTTAAACCCATTGCATGCATTTTGCCCTCCTTTGTATACAGATTATAAGAACTTTTTAGAATTCATACTATTTAGTTTTTAAATCACTTTGAGTGAAGTATTGGTTTTGGTACCTACTTTCCCACAAGGCTAGGAATTGTTATGCTTTGCCAAACACTGGCACTGCAGCCAGGATCAAAATATTCTACTGTAAGAAAACCACATGATTGTGTTCTTCACCCAATTAAAAAAAAGTATAAACAATGTAATTTAAATTATTTCTTTCTTTTCAGTCTTTGCCCAGACACTTTCAAACATAGATTATTTCTCCTTCTTAAGTGGGATTACTATTTCATTATTCTATAAAGCTCTACAAATAGTTTATTGTGTTGCAGAGAGCATCATGAATTTTAGTTTGAGTTGGAGAACTGCTCATGCACCAGTTGTGACCCTTAGTGTTCTTTCTCAGCCTGGTCTCCCCACTGAGACTCACTGTCATGGCCCTGGTCTCCCCCTGAGGCTCACTGTCCTGGCCCTGGTCTCCCACTGAGGCTCACTGTCCTGGCCCTGGTCTCCCCCTGGGGCTCACTGTCCTGGTCCTGGTCTCCCCCTGGGGCTCACTGTCCTGACCCTGGTCTCCCACCTGAGGCTCACTGTCCTGGTCCTGGTCTCCCACTGAGGCTCACTGTCCTGGCCCTGGTCTCCCCCAAGGCTCACTGTCCTGGCCTCTTCCCACAACACCCATCTGTGCAGGTCGCACTGTCACCACTCTTTCCAGGGCACATGTTCCAACAGCTGCTGCTTCCACAAAGCTTTGCTTTTTCTTCTCTTTTGATTCACATGAGTTCCTTTACTACTTTCTAAGCTTCACAAATACGTTGTCTTCATCATCTTATGTAGCAGAGCCTTGTCACTGTCCAGAGCAGATGGCCCTTCCATATTTGCTGAAGACAATGGGACAGTGACAGTGCAGTAGGAGAGTTGTGTTTTTACCTACTGGACTATCTCAGCAGGAAGGTTTTAAAGCCTAGAACTGGCTAGTGGTGTGGAGTTGAAGTCCTCATCATGACTCAAAAAAGAGTGGTTGAGTAGGGATCAGGGGACCCAGTTTCTTCCACACATCTTCAGAATCTAGTTACAGAATACAGTAGGTGTCCTGGACATAAAGCCACTTTGTTAGCTTTTTTAAAAAACAAAAGACTGAGCAATTTTAACTGAAAAAAAAATTAATGATGAAACAAATTCTCATTCTTTTTTGCACTTCTCTCTCTGGCGTGCTTCTTCTGACATTTGCATTGCAGAGCAGAGCCCCACGGAGTACAGTGGGATGAGCTGGCTGTCCAGGAGCTCCCCCCCCCCCCCCACCGGGGTTGGGGGGCTTCAGTTGAGGCAGATCCTTCCTCAGAAAGGCTCTGCCCATGCGCTTCCTGACTTCATCTAAGGCAAGACTTCCCTCTCCAGAGTGGCCTTTGAGGTGTCCTTCTGAGGCTCACACTGTGTAGCTGACTTCTTCTTCCTTGTTGTACATTAGCTTTGCTTTGCAAGGGGGCTGTGGGGGGCATTATTCCTCATCTCATCTGCTTTACAGAAAGATGCAGAACTTTTATACAGCTAAGTGGATTATTGTGTTGCATACGAAATTATTCTTATTAGGAGCACCATTGACCTTGTAATGTCAAAACTAAAAATGTGAGAATAAATCATTTTCTAAGGTTTTTAATCATATGCACTAAAAAAGGAGTAATGCTCCAGTTTCATTAATTATTGGATTATGGCTTTTTTTTTTTTTTTTTTGTGGAAGGAACTATCCTGTAACTTTTACCCATGTTTAACAGCAGTTTTGCTGAGAACTCTAATAGACTTAAGTGTTCTGGAGCTGGGGACTGAAATCTTATCTTTCCCTGAACACTGGGCCTGCTTTGTTATGGTGTTTCCATTTGTGGCATAATGAATGTGTAGCACGCTAATGATGTGGTCTCTAGGTGTTCTCCAACGGCACCAAGCGCTGATAATGAGCTGCGAGGAATCGGGCACGCGTCCCTGAAGATGCATCCTGATTACCTTCGTGGGGCCATTCCGCTCTACTCCCTTCCTCCTTGATGTTTCTGTAAAGAACATTTGGATTTTGAAGAGAGTGCTGTGTATTTGACTTTTAATTAGATTAGCAGGGTACCAGGTTAATAAACCAGGGCTCCCTCCTCTTCAGCTGCCTCTGGAGGGCTGTGAGTACTGGGCAGGGTGGATGGAAGAGTTGCTTGGGTTCTGCATACAGCGAGGGGGAGCCCCTTTCCCTTGGGCTCTAGTCTTGAGGGGCAGGTCCACAGAGGTTCAGGTTGATCTCTTCCCAAGTCCACAGTTACAAATGGCTTTCAAGTTGCTAAGAACCTACCAGAGTGTCACCCCTCCTCTGTCAAGTAGATGGTGTCAGAATGAAACAAGAGAGCCATCTATCAGGTCTGCCTCAGGTCCTGGGGCTCAGTCCTCAGCTGACAGTCAGAAAACCTCACTTGGCTGGTCATGTTCGTCCTCATTGCGATCTTAGGCTGGGATTTCTAGGGTCACCTTGGCTTTTTCCTGGTCTCCTGCCTTGGCTTACTTTCTAGCTGTGTGTCTCTGTTTCTTGCCCACGTGTTCAGCCGTGCTGTCCCTGTCAGTCTTCAGATTCATCATGGACAGAGACAGGAGCTATTTTAGCATCTTTCATTCCCCCTCAGTTCAATCTGATGGAGAATTGAGGTGAGGAGAATCTCCTTCAAGGTCAACCACGTGGTCTCTGAGATCATATTTTGCTCCGTGAATTGAATGTATCCCATGCTGTTCCCCGACTGTGGTGGCTAGCCCTTACCCTTTCCTTTCCTTGTAATGAAGTCAGATGTCCTTCTTCTGCTTTGGTCCCATTGTTCCTCAGGCATCGTCCTCA
Organism: Ictidomys tridecemlineatus; assembly: GCF_052094955.1. Lineage (NCBI taxonomy): Eukaryota > Metazoa > Chordata > Mammalia > Rodentia > Sciuridae > Ictidomys > Ictidomys tridecemlineatus. The sequence goes on from NC_135486.1 coordinate 120,872,542, forward strand.
TACAATGGGTCTGGTCTTACTCCCTGGAGTAATTATGTAGCTGGATCGTCCTTCTCCCTGCCTACCAGTCCTGAAAACTGTTTTATTTTTAATATACTCCTACTTCTCATCTGGGAATCCAAACATCTGGCATCCCTTCCTTGAATCCTCATCAGAGTGAGACTTTAGGAACTAAGGTAAGCAGAAAACATGAACCGGGCCCGGGGCTTCCCACTCATTCTCTACACGGACTCTGTTGGCACAGAGAGGCCTGTGCCCAGCTCCTGGCCTGCACAAGCGTGGACAGTGTGGCGCAGCTGTAGCTCTGCATCTTGTGTGTGGCTGCTGCCCTGTGTTTGTTTAGCTGCTGTGCCAATTTACCATGCATGTTGTTACATATTCTGCTCTAATTCGACTGCCATTTTGCTTCGGTGAGATGGTGATTGTTTATGGCAGGGCTGTAATGTGTTGTCAGCACAGGTTACTCGCTACTTGTTGGCAGTGGCCTAACATTGCCTGAGACATGGTGTCACTGTGAAATGGTTTGACAACGTTGAGACTGTAGTTATGCTGAACAGTAACAACTGTAGAGGTCAAGAAAGGGCATTTAAGAGGAACTGTGTTCATAGGGGAGAGATGGAGAAGGAATACTAACTAAGATAGTTGCAAATGTCATTAAAGAGCTTCATTTTCACACAATTTCCATAATTCAGATTTGTTTTCTGTGAGCAGTTTTGATTGGGATGCTACTAGGGAGTAGAAACACATTTCCGAGTTAAAAAAAAAATTTCATTGAGCATGACCTTGACTATGATTGTGCTTTCTTTTAGTGCTTTTAGAAAGTTCTTAAGCCTGCTGACGAATGCACTAGACATTTTTGTATGGGTGAGTCGAGGAAACTCACAAGGTTTGTTTTTGTCCATTTATGTAATGAGTGTCTTACTACCCTGCTGGGCAATCTGTACCACCTCTGCTTGTAGGAAGGTACCGTGAAAATGACATTGTGTTCTTAGATCTAAGAAATTCTCAGGACCTAGCCAAGCATGGGTAACAAAGTGTGATCATAGTAGATGAGGTAAACTTGAAAAGTACCTTGAAACCTCTGTCGAATCAGTAAGACACAGTGACCCTGACAAGCTTGATGAGACTTTAGGACTAGTTTTGAATACATTTTATAATGTCTAGTCCATTTTCTGCTCCTTTAATGGGATAGCACAGACTGAGTAATTAATTAATAATAACAGTTTGTTTGGTTTATGGTCTTGAAAAACTGGAACTCCAAGAATGTGGCCCTCTATCTGATAAGTATCATCCTATGGGGGAAGGCAGAAAAGCAAGATGTGGTTAGGGGCTGAACTAATACACACACACACACACACACACACACACACACACACACACATTCTCTCTCTCTCTCTCTTTCTCTCTTTCTCTCTCTCTCAGTATTTATGTTTTAGTTGTAGTTGACACAATACCTTCATTTTATTTATTTTCATATGGTGCTAAGCATTGAACCTAGGGTCTCGCACGTGCTAGGCAAGCATTCTACTGCTGAGCCACAACCCAGCCCTGAACTCTCTCTTTTTGTGACTAATCTTTCAGATGCTTGAGATAATAGCCTTATCCCATCATGAGGGCAGTGTCTCATGGCCTAAATACTTCTTAGAGGTCCAGCCTCTTAATACTGTTGCACTGGGGGTTCAGTCTCAACATGAGTTTTAGAAAGGGGCATTAAACCATAGCCCATACTGATTATTGGTTCTTTGCCCAGTCACCTGTGGAGCTGGCCTTCTGGTTGGATGAGGTAGTCCCAGAAGGAGATGCCACAACATATCTCTTAGCAGGAATGGTACAGAACAATTCCTATCATGGGCACCTATGAAGTCTAGGAGAGCTCAGTTATCTCAAATGTTAGGAGTTGTTCTGAAGGAACTCCTTATGACTTCCGACTCTTTTCTTCTGTAATCTTCCAAGTAAGTGATGTAAAAAATTTTAAAATTCTTAGTAAGAACAGTTTTCAGATATGGGCATCTCTGAGTGGACAGTAAAAGCGATATTTATATATTATACATGAGGAAAGAAACCAGAGCACCTCTGAGTGTGGTGTCTTCTCTGCCAGAGAGACTCCATGTTGGAGTCAGATACCTTTCCTCTCAAGACGCCTGACTTCCAGGACCCTCCAGCCCCTTTCTTTCATTCCCTGCTCACATGTAATTGACAAGAACTTGGACAACAGCCCTTGTTTTTTGTTGTTGTTTTTTGTTTGTTTTTAAGAAAAGCAAATCTGTTCAGTTCTTAAAACTTGAATATTGATGTGTTCCTCCTCATCAGGAAAGTGGGAAGCAACTGGACTGACAATCGGGGTGGCACCAGCCAAGTTCATTCTCCTGTCCAGGACCTGGTGTTCCACTGAAGAGGGACACTGGGTTCTGTCTTCTCCAAATTTAATTGCTACTTCTGCCAGGTTCTTTGCCTGTTGGTCTTTAAGCAAAGTCCACAACACTTAAGCTAGAACCTCTGACAGAATAATGTATCTCCTGTGATGCTGGCCACTCTAGAAGAGACCTGCTTATTGCAGACTCCTTTCTACCAGGGAAGAGCTGAGGATTGTATCTGCTCTAAGCTTTTCTTTTACCTGGATCTCACAGAGCTCTCCACTCATTTGTACCTTAGCCTCAGGTTCCTGGGGAAAGTAGGTGCCAGTCAGTCTGAGTGAAGTCTGAAGAAGTCTCTTTTCAGTGTGGAGGATATATGCCTAGGGAAGAAGTCGCAAGATCAAAGTTAAAACTATGGTTAAAATGAGGAATCAAGAAGTGTGGTCTAATTTGGCATTTTCTTATAAAGTTTTAATATTTCCTGATGAAGTTTCTCATATATTTACCTATATACCACAGTAGTTCCTCCCACTCCTGGCATTTACCCAAGAGAAATGAAATCCATCGTAGTTCTTTTCATAATCGTCCAAGCTGGAAACGTGCACCATTCATCAGTAGGTGAAAATCTTGGAATATCACAGAATCAATCACTGATGTTCTCGACACCTACAGGATTTCAGAAATACAGTGCTGAGTAGAAGTCAGACAACAGAAAATATGTGTTCAAGGATACCACTTAGGAAATCCTGAGACACACAAATCTAATATAATACATGGTAACAAAGCTCATCCATGGTTATCTGTGACCAGGGGATGGAATGCCCGCTATGAAGTGGCAGGAAGGGACATCATGAGTGATAGAAGTGTTCTCTTTTTTCCCTTTCTTTCTCCCTCCCTCCTTCCCCTGTTCTGCAGTGCTGGGGATGAAACCCAGGGCCTCTACCACTGAGCTATAACCCCACTCCCTGTTCTATTTCTTACCTGCAGTGATAGTTACATGGGTATAGATGCACTTGTCAAAACTCATCAGGCTGTATACTTTAAAAGAGGGCATTTTTTTCCTTATGAGTTTTATTTCTGAAGTATATGAGATTGATGTTAAAAATGAATTTTTTCTAATCCCACTTCTGTTATATTAATAGGAAACAGGGACAAATATTAAATACTTCTTCTCTATACTCTTATGTGTTCATCTTTTTTTTTTAAAGAAAGAGTGAGAGAGGAGAGATAGAGATAGAGAGAATTTTTTTTTAATATTTATTTTTTAGTTCTCGGCGGACACAACATCTTTGTTGGTATGTGGTGCTGAGGATCGAACCCGGGGCGCACGCATGCCAGGCGAGCGCACTACCACTTGAGCCACATTCCCAGCCCTATGTGTTCATCTTGATCAAACCATTTATGTCACCACCGTGTACCAGTTTCCCCCATGGACTCAACTGGACCCAAAATAATGGACTGATTAAAATTCTGGATCTTACTTCCTTCTCTGTCCTTCTAACCAATGTTAGCATGACTATAATTTGAAGGGCTTGAGTGGGTGACCTTCTGATGCAGACAGGACATCATGGGGCACTCAGTGGGAAAGCAGGGTCCTGGCCTCAGGAGTTTCCCTCTGTTGATGAGTGGCTATGGCTGTCTGATAGTCTTCTTATCATTATAAAATGTACTTGGTTATAGTTTTTTCTTTACCATACTACCTCCTGGGCATTTAAGTCATTTTTCCAGTAAAAATTTTGTTTTTCATTCTTTAATTTTATACTACTGAAAGTGCAATAGATATCAAATGTACTATATCCTAAGTGATACATTGAAAAAAATTATTTAATAAGCTTATACCCCTTGGAAGCCAGATGTTAAAATTCCATAGTGAAAAATAGTCTCCTTCTTAATAACTGGCCATAGTAGAATCATGATGTTATTTCCCACATTTATAATGAGGGCAGTTCTGGGTCATTGAGGGCGGGATATAGGACCATTGGGATCTACTGTGACATATGTATTTGTGGACATGAAATATAACCTTGGGCCACTTACCATATTTTTCAACTTTGGAAGCCTCTAAATTTGAGATATGTATATATGCACTGCAGTAAATATTATTAATTCATTTTAGCCCTGTATAGTTGCATAAATGTTATCTCTTAGGAAATATATACAATAAAAATAGAAGAATTTTCACACAGTACATTCAACTGTATAGTTCTAATAGTGGCATTCTCCTAAAATTATTGTTCTTTAATTAAATGTTAACTGAGTAATTTGAACCTAATAGCAAACTTGAGTTTGCATCTTATCTCTATTTCATATAGGGAGATCCATTATAATATCCTTAGGTCAATGTAGTACATCTTAAGTTTTGTCTCTAATGAATATTTATATTACATAAATGGGAAAATTGGTGGGCTCCCTTGGTAGAAACATGATATTGGTATTTTAAAAGTAAACTTAAATAGGTCAGAATTTTTATCCTCTAGAGAAAATTTCACATCTGATTAAATAGTTTACATAAACTTAATCTTTTTCTGCTAGATGCATTATAATCTCAGATATTATTCATGTAGCTATTCCTCTGTGAACCATAAAATGTTCATTTCTTCAAAATGAATATGAAGCTCAAAGCATTAGTGGTCTTAAGAGCATAAAAACTTTATTGCTTTGTGCTTAACATTTTTCAAGTAACTTTGGAAAGCTGAAACAAATTTTGCATTTAGATTAATGGAAGATGTTTTCCATTTGAAGGAACTGGCAAGGGAGCAACAATAACAAAAATCCCCCAAGGTTAAAAATGTAGTGCTTTTGATTCTTACCAGAACTGTGTTAGCAGAACAATCATTTCTCAGCATGGAAAGGTATCATAATTGGTCTATACAGTAGCAATACTGAAAACGAGTGTGCTTCAGAGAAAGCTAATATGACTCTACTTAATAATTTCCTTCAAGAGCTGAATTTGAATGTATATTCCACCCAGCTTGAGGCAAACAATTTGTTCCTATAAGTTCTAGTGGAAGCTACCAGGGGGTCATGCAATTTATTTTTGTCTTGAAGTTTTCAGAACTGTGTGGAACTAAAGACAGACTCCCTTGCATTGTTCCACCAGTCATTTGATCCAATTGGCAAGCTGCTTTCTCTTCTCCCCAGTCCTGTCATGTTGGGAGAGTGGGAGCATTCATAAAATATTGTGACAGAAGTTTCTTCACAGAGATGTTTTCTCTTTATGTTTGAACCTTGGCCCACTGTGAAGTCTGCCTTTTGAGCCAGCTGCTGGCCAGAATGGACTTGTGTTTGTTGTGGATCTTTTCTTAAATGCAGTATTGTGTGTTCTTTTCGCCAAGTATGCCTAATTTTTCCAGCCCATTACTTTGTACTGAAGTTCTTGGACTTTGGGACTAAGTGAAAGCCTCACAGCGTAAGAGAAGGGTCTGCAGAAGGGGTGCGTGCGGTGAGCATGTGAGAGAACTTTTTCTGAGTGACTGATAAGTGGAGAGGCGTGTGGTGTTAGCAAATCAGATGCAGAGTTGGGTTGAGTGCCAAGGGGCGTCAAGGGCCTCTCCACAGAAATATTGGTATATGGATGCAAAAAAAAAAAAAAAAAAAAAAAACCCAAAAAACCAGAGGGACTGAGAGGAAGGGTGGTAGATGCTTCCATGTCTGTTAGGTTTAATCCCATGCTTGAAAGAGTGACAGTAGGTTATTAAAGGCCCAGGAGGTCTCTGGAGTCACACCAAGCATTGCCGATTGACACATTCTCCTTCACTTTATTTCACTTTCCACACATGTACCAAAACCTGAGGGTTGACTTTTTAAAAAACAAAATAGCATTTATTGCTTTAATCTGAGAACAGTAATGGCTTTCAGTTTTTACATCTAAAAACTTAAGGACTGTGGATGATTTTAGAATCATCTTTACCACGAATTCTTACAGGTGAAGCCATGAGGAGGAGAAATGGGGGTCTAGGGGTACGACCGGTTCACAGACAGCCACAGTTGGCAGAACAGGTCTTGAGGCCCTTCTTACAACCTAACATCTGCACGAGAGCAGCTGTTCTCAGGTGAGTTTCTTATGAACTAAGTATACACCTTGTCTTTTTTTTTAGTGTAATAAACTAGCATGTTTTCTAACTGGCTTATTTGCTTAATAAAATGTGCACTAGGTAAGGAAGTAGGAGTAGAATGTAAAAATAATCACGGAAGAGAAAGAAAGATTCACTTTGTGTCTGTACCTTCTTTTCCTGAACTTTTTATTTCAGTTGTCCTAATAAGAAGCCAAGTGAGATGCCATTATCTCCTTCCTTCCTTCCTTCCTTCCTTCCTTCCTTCCTTCCTTCCTTCCTTTCTTTCTTTCTTTCTTTCTTTCCTTTCTTTTATTTTCTTTTTTTCAGTCTACAATAGGAGTGTCAGCAAGGAGAATGTGTGAATTCAAGTATCAGGAGTGTAGAAGAGGGGGATAAGGCAGGGGACCTAGAGCAAAGAAGATATCGAATATTGACTGGGACAGAGAACATTGTGTTATGGTCTTATTTAGACCTGAATTCTGACAACCAATTGAGAAATCTAATTTTTCTTAATTTTTCAATACTGAAATTTGGTTGGTTTTAGAAACCTGCCATCAGAGGCTATTAAAAATCTACAAGTGTGCCACAGCCCGGCTGTGGCAGAATAACCTGGGGGTGACGAGGAACTTGTGTAGATTGATACAGCAGGAGTGGGAGCCGTTTATTGTAGGACCAGAGCGGTATATATACATTACACACAGCTTATCTTAATTAACATAAACTAGATACAGCAGTCAACCAATAAGGAATCTCCACATTTAATGGCTCGCTGGCGTTACTTCACAAACCACTCCCTCTGTAAAATGCTAGGCACCATCTTGACTTGTTTACAGACTCTAACACAAGTGATACTTATTGATCTATTAATTAACTGAATTCTGCAATAAATAGAATGAATCAGCTTCTTCCTCAGTAAGGGACAAGTCAGCCAAAGCCATTGGGTAAGTCATGTATTTTGTGACAACAGTGTGTGAAACATGTCTTTTGGGTTCTATAGTGTCCAATCTACAAAACTATGAGGCAACCAGGCAGTTCCAGTCCTAGGTATTTATCCTAGACACCTGAAAATATATTTTGACAAAAACTTACACAAAACTGTTTATAGTAGAAACAATTCAAATGTACATCAGCCTAAAAAAGATAAAACTAATGTGGTATATAACCATGCAATGGAATATTATTCAGCTATAAAAAAGGAAGGAGGTACTGACACTTGCTATCCCATGGTTAAATTTATCCTCAAAAACATTATGTTTAATAAAAGAAGCCAGACACAGAAGAGCACATATTGGATGATTCCATTAATATGAAATGTCTAGTCTAGGTAATTTATTTCCAGAGGCTAGGGTTGAAAAAGAAATAGAGAGTGACTTCTTCATGGGTATGAGGTTTTCTTTTAGGACTGATGGAATGTTTTAAAATTACTAGTGATAGGTTGTATAACCTCAGAATATACTAAAAACCCAGTGAAATGTACAGTTTAAAGAAAGGTTCAACTGATAAATTTTATGATATGAATTGTACCTCAATTAAAAACTCAGCACAAGAAGAGACATTGTAACAAGTTAATCTAGTGGGGACTGGCTGCAAATGGGCGTGAGGGAACTTCCTTGCAGTGATATAATGTTATAAAGCCAGATTGTGGTAGCAGTTATAGTGCTGTATAAATTTATTAAAACTTATCAAACCCTAAAATACAGTTCTAATGCACTAAAGCTGGTGATTTTTTTTTCCTTTTAACTGGATGATGCAGTGCTGAAATTAGTGCCACTGGTATTCAGAAATATCCAGGGAGAGCTTTTCAAAGGTGAATTCATCATAAGTAAATCTGGTGGTTTCCGAGTTTTCCTAGATTTACTGGGAGCCAAGATGCAGAAGCACACCAGCATGTTCATGTTGTGTCACCTGCTCTGAGCCACACTAGGTTCCACTTGCAAATGGCCTGCTTTTCTGAGAATGGCATATCAATGTAGACTTCTGTTCTTGGGGACACCAGAGTAACTGAACTGCTTGTTGCTGTGCAGAGAAGCTGCTTAGGCCATATCGTTTGCAAATCAAATTCTGTCTTCTTTTCGTGCTCATTGTCCTTAAGATCTGCTGATTGCTTTGGTTTTAGACATCCTTCCATCAGCCTCTCTGTTCTCTTTTGGTATCAAAGTGCTGTAGCAAATTGCATTACGAAGCCCTCTCACACTTACTGCTGCTCAGTGCAAAGAAATAGCATTTCCTCATTATCAAAGGCGAACTCTGAAGCATTGTAATTTTTTTCTGAAGTGTGGAATAATACATTGAGAAGTCCTCTCTCTATAGCATCATTTTTCTGGACTGTTTTTTCCTGAGTTCTGATGCCAGATGCACTGTGCACAGACGTTAGTCCCAGGGAAATCTTGTCTTCTCCCCAGGACGGGAGATTACAGGAAACAGAGCTGACTCTTGTTGTAGATTCATAGTGTGCCGACATGATCATAGGACATGAATGGGCTTGGAAGACCTTTTTCCTTGAGCTGAGCTGAGAGGGACAGCAGCAGACAGCTCCATGGCCCGAATTTCGTTAGCCGCGTGACAATGAGAGAGATAAGTAGATGTGACAGTTATGAATGATCCTCTGTCATGCACTTTCGCGTTTAGACTCAGATAAACTGACACTGCTGTCAAACACCAGCTATGGAGAGCCGAGACCTCTGATGAACCTTCTAATACGGTAAATGGGAGTCTTAATTCTTCATTAACTGGAAAAAGGAGATTTGGCCATGTAATTTTCTCCTTGCTGCCTGTTTTAAAGATTCCAATAACCCAGCATTTACAGTTGACTAGGCAGGGATTGCTTTTCCCCCCTACACTTGCAACATGCAGACTGTGAAATCTGAGGAAACGCCGCTTAAACCCAGACTTATTGCCTTGGTTATCTTTAATGACTTTGAAATGTATTGGCCTCATTATGGAACAGTGCAGTTATCAATTCCTCTAATTAGGTGATGTGCTCCCATAAGAAATTTAACATTAAAGTACAAAAAGGCACTGGTGAGAGGCATCCACTGCTGGCGACCTCAGAGAGTTAAGATGCCATTTCTTTCCCAACTCCCCTGTCCTACCTCTGGCTCCTCTGTGTGGCCTGGAGGGTGGCCACTATTTCTTTTCCCACAGGGCTTGATCTGCATATAGCACCTCCAGTACCTCTTATGACATTTGAGGTTTCTCAGCTGTGTGCCTTATGCTGAATGAACTGGGAAAACGTCAGGGAGAAAGGGATGAATTGTTTATACTTAAATGCTCCATGCATCAACACTCCCCACCCACCCATCAAGGATTCAACCGAGGGCTTGATACTCTTTTTTACAGAATTGCAATAGCTTGTTATTGAACTCAGGGACACTTGGCTACTGAGCCCCAGCCCCAGCACTGTTTTGTATTTTATTTAGAGACAGAGTCTCACTGAGTTGTTTAGGGCCTCGCTTTTGCTGAGGCTGGCTTTGAACTTGAGATCCTTCTGCCTCAGCCTTCCAAGCTGCTGGGATTACACAATAACAGCTTGTTATTTTTGCTTATGTAATCCTAATGAACTTTCTCTTTTTCAAGTACCTTAGCAAAGCTTCTTTTTTTAAGATAGGGAACTTTACTTGTTTATTAAATCATGGTGCTGCTTCAATCCTGCCTGCTTCCACTGATTTCTAGAGAAGGGAGATGAGGTTTCTGAGTTTAGGTAGCAGCAAAGGAACTTTAGGTGTCTTAACCCTTCTTTTACCTCCATCATCCATTGGAACAAAAATAATAATATTAATAAAAATAATAATAAGATGTGCATAATTGTAGCTCTCCCTTTGAGGAAACTATGTAGTTTAATTAGTGTTTTCTAATAACTTGAAAAGAGAAAAGTACAAAAGAAGTATGAAAAATGACATTTGGGGTTAGTTTATTATTATTGCCATTATCACCATCATTATTACTACATGAGACTAGTTATCCTTCTAAATTGGCTACTTGAAGATGACTTTCAGATCTCATAGAGTTGAAATTTCCCTTCAACATTACTCAAATAAGAATGCTGTGAATGTAAAAATATGGGAGCTCAGCTTCTTTAAGATGCATGACACTGTTAGTGGCCGGGAGTCTGAACTTTGCAGGGTGCAGGAAGACCACTTCCAGCAAGGAAATGTTAGAATGGAAACCTAACGGCCTGCCATCACTGGGTCCCGTGGAAGCTCTGCCACGGGATATTGCCAAAGGTTGCTCCTGATGGGATTCCTTGAGAATCTGAAGCTCAGCTGCTGGGGTAAGATTCAGTTCTCCCACCTGCTTTCTGAATGACCTTAAGCAAATTAGTTAACTTGTCTGTACCTCAGTTCTCTGCCTATAAAATGAAGATGATAATAGTGCCTAAGTCAAAGATTCTTAGAGAAGATGACTTTGTTAGGCATGTAAAGAGCTCAGACAGTGCAGGCCACATGCTGAGCGTTACTGCTGGCTATCACTGTCTTCATCTTACTATTGCACTTTCCTCCTTCCCTCAGAACCCACAGCAACAAACCAGGTCCTTTTGATCTTCATGGGTCTGTTGTTCTGAATGTTCGAACCTATTGTTTGCTACAGCTTCTTTTTTAGTCCTTGTACAGTAATATGTGAGATTGTAAATCAAAAACAGAATTGATCACCGTGGTATAAACAGGTATGAATTCCATCAGTGTCTTCTTTCTCTCCTCGTTTCCTCTGTCCTCACCACCCTGTCAAGTCTGAAACAACTGGTCTGAGCTCGACCAGTTACTTTAATGAATGTGATTGTCCATTGAGTTGATGCTCCGAAAAGATGAATATGGCAAGTCCCTGCTCTTGGGTGACAGCAACAACGAAAATAGGATGTTGTGTTGGTGTTGGCTCTGAAGGTTAAGTAGGAGTTTCTCAGATGAGGAGGACTGAGGAGAACCTAACAGGCACAGGCACTGGCCTGTGGGACAGTCAGTGTGTTGGTGCAGGCGAGCCCTGGGGCTGACAGGCTGAACACCAGGAGTGTGGGATTCTGGAGGAGAGAGTCAGAGTGGTGAAGGTGGCACTAGGTTGACTCAGACTCTTGTTATGGATGCTGAGGAGATGGGACCTAATTTGGGGGTGTTTAAAGCCTTGGAACACTAGGAAGCAGGAATGTGGCACAATGGCCAGCCTGTTCCAGTGGCTCTGGAAGGGTGTCCTAGAAGAGGCTCAAGACTGTCTCAGAACTCAGCATGCAGTCTCAGGGGCTGACCTGCTCTGCTTCTGGTGTTCCCCACTGGAGTCCGTGGGATGAGCTCTGCTTCAGATAGACGGGTCTGAGCCATGTCCCAGCAGTCCCTCAAAACCGACGAGGGGGGTTGCGTTCAGGAAGATGGGCAGTTCTTACCTTCCCTCGTTCCTCTGTCATCTTTATAGGAGAAGGGGGGAGCGGCCATCACACTGGGTTCTCCTGAACGCAGAGTCCTGGGGCAGCCCTCCCAAGTGCTGGCGTGCCCAGGCTCACAGGGGAGACAGAGAAGCGCTCCCACCATCAGCCACAGCAGGCAGACCCTCCCTGGACGGCTGTGCCGAGGCCCAAGCATGCAATGCTCTTGGCATGTGAGTGTGAGGGGTTTACCTTATAGCAGGTAAACACTTAGGTGTCTGTGTCTGTGTCTTTCCTCATAGTTACTTGAAGAATATGAACATTTGCTTCAGAGAACATGGAGAAAGCTTTATAAAATAGTAGTAAAAGAAAATCTCCTGTTTTCCTTCACAGTGCATCTCTTCAATTGCAGTCTCCTTTTACACCTCCCCCAGGTTTGCAGATGATTATCTATGCATATTGTTATAATCACTTGCCAGGAAGTCAATAGAATCCCTTGCTCTTGTCAACAGTGGAACCTTTCACCCCTCTTCCTTCTCATCCTCTCTTATCTCTTGTGAATTATTTTCTGGGATATTATTATTGTAATTACTTTCAAGAAATTGATAAAAAAAAAACCACAATAATTTCATGCAGCACAATCATTACACAAACTTTGTAAGATTTCTATACATCAGTGCAGTATTTGTTATTCATAAATGATAATTCCAGAAATACTTGGAACATCTCTCTCCACAATGGCACTGTGGTTCCCAGACACAGAGCTGCTGTGTCTCTGAATGGGGTTGCCCAATCTTTCATCAAAGAAACACATCACCCATATCCCTGTCTTTAAAAACAGCAATTATGTGTAAATGCCTCCTGATTTATTTGAGCCAGGGCCACTGGCCAGTATGAGTCACTACAATTTATTGCTCACCGTCACTTTTACATGATAGGTCTGTAACAAATATCTGCCGCATATTGTTAAATTAATCTTCCATTTAAAATTAATGGAGTTAGACTCCCCAGGTTCAATGTAATTTCGTGTTCACGGGCAGGGAAGGATGTGTGCTGCATTCAAAATGAGACAAGGCCCAACGCCCTAATCTTTCATCACCTTGAACCTGGAGACTAGGACGCGTCTCAGCTCTAGCTAATGAGATTGCGCTGCTGCTCTCCTGAGGATGCCAGCTCAAAGAGGTTTCTCTGCTCCGAAATAGCAGGCTCCGTCTTATTTTAATAATTCCTCAGATATGACAAGTCTGATGTTATGTGTGAAAGAGCCAGGCTTGAAAAAGAGATAAAATGAATTTTATATCATTACTTCAAAACTGAAGCCAGGGGAAGTATGTTGCAGTTAAATTTAAAAAAAAAAAAAGACAGGGAGCATTTTAGTCATAAAATATAGTGACTGTAAACCAAGAGTCATCCTTTCATTTATTTTAATGCACAATCACCTTAGATTTCTTTTCTGTAATTCTTGAACCTATTCATACATTAATCAAAATAATGTGGACGAAAGCTAGAGGTTGTTCAATAAACATTTAGATGAAAATATCAGAGGGAATGTGTAATTCCTGATGGGATCTGTCACACTGAGCCTCTGAAGTCCCATCACTTCTTTCTGGCAACATCTTTTGAAAATGTGTCTTTCTTCTGTGTACCCCAAACGTATTTCTATTTAGTATCTTACGAAATAGTAAGAGTTTAAAAAAGGAGGAAGGCAAATGATACACAGGGTAGTAGGTTCTCTGCTTTTTATTGCTTAATCTACAAACCAAGTGATTTTTTTGCATCCATGGAGAGAAGGCCTGATGAGGTGAATTTCAGCTTTCTTCTGTGTGTGTGTGTGTGTGTGTGTGTGTTTGCACACATGCGCGTGCACATACACTGACATGGAATCCAGGGGCACTTAGCCACCAATCTACATCCTTAGCCCCTTTTTTGTATTTTATTTTGAGATTGTGCCTCACTGAGTTGCTGAGGTTGTCTTTGAACTTGTCAATCCTCCTTTCTCAGCCTCCTGAGTCTCTGGAAGGACAGGTCTGTGCCACCACGCCCAGTTAAGGGTTTCAGCTTTCATAAAGCATCTATGGTGGCACATGGTGCTGCTGGGCACAAATTCCTGGAGAGTGCTGATCTGGGAGATCTGGGAGAGTGAGACCCTTTTCCTAGGTAAGGAGAATGTTTCTAAAAAGTCAGTTATCAGGAGCAGAAGCTGTGCTCAGTGAGGTAAGCTTAGAGTTTTGTTCTGAGTTGACCTCTACTTTCTGTGACTTCTAAGGCTCTCAAGAAGGAATTCTTAGTCTATAATTCTGTACACTTGTCTGATTAAAAATGAGACATACAATTAATTCTAAAACTCTTTTCTTTATGACTTGTTACAATTTGGACCCTTCCTAAAGAAGGATTAGTAGTTTATTACCTCAGCTTATCATTATTATTTTACTTAAATCATATAGCTTACAATTCTGTTTCCTCATAAATGACCACAAGATACAGAAAAAAAATGAAAACTTCAGTATAAGAAACAAATACAGCCATTGGTGACTATACTTCCACATGGTAGTTTTGGACATTGCATCATTTTTTTTTCACAGTAAGCAGTCAATGAATATTTGTTAAATTATGTGCCAAACACAAACCTTATCATTATAAAAATCAAAGACAGTCTCCCATTTTTTGAAAGTCCAATTCCCCTCCTCCAATTTGTGGAATTATTTCTGTCATGTTGAGGTGTTCAAAAAGGGCCAGCGATTGTCAGCACCCTGTGCTAAAGCTGTCTTATCACTACTATGCATTTCCATGAATCCTCTTACTGGTCTTTTTCCTTTTGGATATTGCATCATTTGATAGATTATTTGTATAGGAAGATTCTTGAAATCTTGTTCATGTTCATGCTTGTATATGATTTAGAAAAATCTTAGGGGATCTAGAAATAGTTAAAATGAATAAAAATGATGATAATATAGACTGGGAAAAAAAGAAATAAGTAATGTAAGGGAATCTTTCTTCAGGAACCTCAATTGCTTTGCTTCTTTCTTAAAACTTTCATTTTTCTTTTCTTTTTTTTGGGGGGGGGCGGGGGGAGAGGCATTGAATATTGAACCCAGGGGTGATTGCTAAGGCTGACCTCCCAAATCCCTGGATCACAGGCATGGTCAGAGCACCTGGCTGTTCTGCTTCTTAACGACCTCTCTTGCTATGTTCACGCAGTCAGGTTTCCTCAGCAGGCCTAGGGCACTGGTGAGGCCCAGCACTGTTCCTTTTCTTTCCTCAATTCACAGCCTCCTTGCTGTGAGTGTTTTTTACACGTTCTTCTTCCTGCTGCCTTCTTCTTCTTCTCTTATGTACTCAGCTTATTCCTCCTGTTTTCTTTCCCTTTCATATTGCTTTCCTCAAACCAGCTTTTTGTTTTGTGATGTAGATACTTTCTCTTCCTGAGCTTTCCCTTTACTTGGGGAGAGAGAATGGGTTCATAGTCTCCGGCTCTGGGCTGGCAGTGGGTTCATGGCTTTATTGTATAATCAGATGGTGGTGAAGAGACCTCCGCTCCCTTCGTTGGCCTGAAGAGGTTCAGTGTCACCAAGTCTAAAAATATATCCTTTTGGAGAATAGTATGTTGGCCTCTAATCCTGCAGTTCTCCTTCTGGGTGTGTCATCAGAACTGCAGGCAGGGAACTGAGGTGCCTGTAGGACTGTGCATCACGGCGCGTTCACACAGCCTGGCGAAGGAGCCAAGCACTTTCTGTCCTCCAGATGGAATGCTGGCCCTCAGCTTGGAGGGAAGGGGTTCCTGCACATGCTGCGCTAAGTGGATGCCCCCTGCACCTGCGCAGCTGCATGGCGACTGTCATAAATCAAATACCAGGGACGGACATTATGTGATTCCACTTACGTGAGGTCCTAGAGGTCATAGAGGTCATGGGTTGTGTGTCGAATACACAGGGCCAGGAAGCTGGCAGGAGCTGGGGAGGTGAGTAGGGGGTTAATCTTTAATAGGTGCAGGCTTCATATTGATGACAAAACTGCTCTGTATTGAAGGATGGAATAGCAACGGGAGCGTACAAAACACACACTAAAAGTTATTAAAGGGAAAAAGTTTATTTTTGTGTATTTTACCACAACAAAACGTGCATGCACACACACGCACACACACACAGCTTTATGCCCTTTTATTGTCTAAGATAGTTTCCAGCCATTTGAGAGTTTCCCTGTCCCTTCTCCGACCCCATAGCTCTGCGGCTACATTTGGATTTTCCCAGTGTCAGTTTTAGGCGGCTTCACTGATGCTTTGAGTGTCACATCTTTCTTGTTCTCGTTTCACTTTTGTTTTTTCTGATATTGGAGTACCTCCTCTGTGATACTAAAGATAACCAGAGCTTAGAGTCTTAAAGGGACTTTACAGGAAGCATATTTAATAATGTGCATATGAAAGTATCCAAAAGCATTCCTAGAAAATATTAATTAAAAAATAAGGCATTTCCACATTTGTACAAAAGCATAGAATAACTCATTTCAGTTAAGTAGTTTTATGTTTTCCCTGTGTTGTGGCATGTGTCAGAATTCCCTTCCCTTTTTTGCGGCACTGGAGAGGGACCCCACAGCCTGCTGCATAGCAGGCATCTACTTCGCCACTGAGCTTCATTCTCTAGTTCTTTTTATTTTGAGATAGGGTCTCACATTGTTACCCAAACTGACCTTGTACTTGTGATCCTCCTGCCCCAGCCTCCTTGGTGGTAGGGACTGTAGAAGTGAGCCACCATGCCTAGCCAGAATTTCCTTCCTCTTAAAGCTGAATGACATCATTTCTTTGTACATTTTGATTATCCATTTGTGAGCTGATAGACATTAGGTCTGTTGCTTTTTGGTTAATTTTGTGACTATTTTATCCAGTTTTATAAACATTTCTCACTAAAGCAACCAGTTAAAAGTAGGATTTTCAATGGCAGGTCCTCTTCTGTAGATTGGCTAAGAGCCCCACACCACACCAACGACCATGAGAAAAGGATAGAGAAATGTAAAGTGTTGTCATAAGAAAAGGCAAATAATCACCTTGAATTTCAAAGAAAATAGTCTGTCAGACTATGATTAAGGAGCTTTGATAACTAGCCTTTAAAAAGAAATAAGGTTGCAGCAGGCAGAGGTGTGGGCAAGACTACGCAGCAAGGGTGCGTTTCTAACAGGAACTAAGGCCTGGGTGCCCTGAGACCACATGCAGGAGTTCCTGTACACGGTATGTGGAGCTAGAAGGGCTTCTAGGATGGGTCTGTCTTGTGCACAACTGGTCCCCAGACCTGGTAGAACAAAACTGAGTTGTGACTCTATTGGTTCCCTTGTGGAGGTAGTAAATGAGGCTTTTGGAAGTGTGAGGCTTTTGGGACTGTGAGGGCAAAGAATAAGCTAGAACATCCTAAGCACTTTTTTCTTTCTTTCTTTTTCTTTAAACATATTTTTTAGTTGTAGATGGACAGTATTATTTATTTATTTTGCTTATTTTTTTTTTTTTAACATGGTGCTGAAGATCAAACCCAGGGCCTCGCAGGTGCAAGGCAGGTGCTCTACCACTGAGCCACAGCCCCAGCCCAATCTTTCTTAATGTGGAAAAGGTGCTGGTGAGGAGGGGCCTTCCTAAATGTGGGAAAAGCAGAGTGAGTAAATAATAGGCCAAGGAGGGTCTTTGCCAAAGACACCTAGTGAGGGAGTGGTCAGGAGTGTTCATGCTGCAAAAGACATTAGAAGAGGATCAAAAATGAGGGGAAACCCTTCCTTTTTTTTAAATTGTTTTTTTAAAAAATAAATGACAGTGGAATGCATTACAATTCTCATATACCGCACAATTTTTCATATCTCTGGTTGTATATAAAGTATGTTGACACCAATTCGTGTCTTCATATGTGTACTTTGGACATTGATGTCCATCACATTCCACCATCCTTGCTAACCCCTGCCCCTCCTTCCCCCCCCCACCCCTCTGCCCTATCTAGATAGAGGTCTTCTATTCCTCTCATGTTCCCCTTTCTACCCTTGGGTTTTGATTGCAACTCTCACTACCCAGTGGAACTACATTCAGCAGCATGTGTGGCACTTAAAGAATTAGAACCTTTTGAGGGCCCATCACACTCCTTTCCCACTTCCTTTTTGATATCATGGTCAGCTTATTGATTGAGGCTTGAGAGAGGGCCTTGTTGAGGAGAGCAGTACCAAGAGCTTTTGTTGTAACAGAAAGAGACAGACAAATCCATCAATATCTAAGCTATGTCTTGAAGCAGGTAAATAAAAGAGAAAAGAGTGTCTTTGCAAAGCAGGCACATGCATGGCAGATTCTGGACTTTTATTTTGTTATTGTAGGTCAGAGCTCAAATCTGTAAATGATATGTAAGTAGCAGTGTCAGATATCATACTAGAAACCTAAATATCTGTCCAAGAGAACAAAGGACTATCAAGTAAAAAGTATTATTCATCTTGGTGAGAATTAGATTCAGATGACTTTTTTTTTTTTTGGTGCTGTGAAGTAGCCCTGCATTAGATATGATAAGCATCTGAAGACCCTTGGGTGAAGGTCACCATAAATACCTTCTTCCCTTTACTCTGGTGCCTTTCCACTCACTCTTGGGCAGGTCGTAGACCTGCAGCATCACAGGTATCTGTGAGTACTGTCCTCAAGCAAGAATACATGATTGCTTTACCCAATATGAAGCCAACTAGATATCAGACATACCCAATAACCTTTCAGTGCAAATGTTTGTACATAATAGGAGTAGTCGTATGTATCTTATGACAATTATTTTTTATAGTAAAATATTTGTTTTGGGCTAGGAGTTGAACCCAGGGGTACTCTACTAATCAGCTACTTCCCCAGCCCTTTTTATATTTTTATTTTGAGACAGGGTCTCGGTAACTTGCTTAGAGTCTCACTAAGTTATCAAATCTGGCCTCACACTTGCAATTGGAACTGCTTCAGACTCCCAAGTTGCTGGGATTACAGGTATGTGCCACTATGCAAGGCAGTATACTGACACCTTTTAAAAACGAATTCTTGCTGGCAAAGTGGCACAAGTATGTAATCCGAGCAAGTCAGGAGTCTGAGGCAGGAGGATCAGTCTCCCTAACTTAATGAGGTCCTTTTTTTAAAAAAAGGCTGTGGATGTAGGTCAGAGGTTAAGGCCCCATGGGTTTGATCCCCCAGAATCACAAAAGGGAAAAAAAAAGGATTTAAATATCAGCTACACCTACTTAATGTTTATAACTTACTCTGAAAGTAAGATTGCCATTAAAGGAAACCTCAGGAATTTTCCAGAAGTACTGAAAGTCAGCTGAGAGATGATGGTGGTTTAGGAGTCTGTTCTGATTACCTGTCAGTTAGACCAATGAAGAATGTCCACCTGTCAAGAAAGTCAACTTTTCTACATTTTGAACCTATGCTGTTAAAATAGTCAGGTTCATCTTTGGAGGAAAGATTCTTAATTGTTCTACCCTTAACAATGTAGATGAACTATGATAAAATTCAAAATCATTTCATTGGAATTTGCTTTATTTTCTGTCTTCTTGAATTTTGTTTACAATAATGTCTTTCATTTGGGCCTTGGGATTTTGCATATCTTTGGGTAAGCCTCTTTCTGCTGTCCCCTGCACCTCTCATATGCCTTGAAGATCAGATTGGACCACAAGATTTTTAAATCAGGAAGTTTCTGCCTTTTGCAGCATATTTGATAGGAATAAAAATGACTGATGGCACTCTCCTGGACTCTTTTGTTCGATTCAGCTATGATTATGGAGCCTATTAGTTGGAGTTACAACCTATTTAAAAGCAGTGCTTACCAGTAATGGGGGCCAAATGATTTTGGAAAGTTCAGATATACTGGACTCCCTGCAGAAATGAGTATAGCACTGCACATATTGATGCGGAATCTGAACGCAGCTGCTCCAGCGGGACCAAGAGAGTTGTGAGCTCTGCAAGAAATGAGTGGATCGCAGAATTAAAGATCAGGCATGTGTTTGACTCAAGGGCAGACTCAACTCTGAAGTTCATCACGGCAATTTAATCAGGCTCAAATAGTATTGCCCAGAAAGGATTCAGCCTTCTGTGTGACAGGAAGTATGACTCTATTCAGAAGATTCTTTGTTTCTAGAATTTCTGTGTGGTAGAACTTCCCAGGTATACAGTAAAACAAGGGAACTGCTAAATTTGATAAGTGATGGTACTTTGGTTTACCTTGGTGCAGAAAACGAAATCTGGAGATTATGGAAGTCATGGTCTTTTCCAGAAGAATTATGTTATCTCAGAAACTCCAGCTCTATCATCTTTCAGATTAAGCAGACTAAGGTTCACTTTGGCTCTAGCTATTTGGTGCCACCTTCTATTGTAGAATTATTTCCACATGACTTTTAATTTAACTGTTCTAGTGGGTATTAACTGATATCTTAATGTGGTTTGACATTTGATTTTTTATCAATTAATTAATTAATTTTAATTTGGTATATATGCCAGCAGAATGCATTTTGCGTCATTGTACATAATTGTAGCACAACTTTTCATTTCTGTGGTTGTATACAATGTAGCATTGTACCATATGTGCAGTCATACATGTAACTAAGGTAATGATGTCCAACTCATTCTGCCATCTTTCTTGCCCCCATGGCTCTTCCCCACCCCTCCCTCCCCTTTGCCCCATCAAAGTTTCTCCATTTCCCCCATGCCCTCCCCTCCCCCATTATGGATCAGCAGAGAGAACATTCGGCCTTTGGTTTTGGGGGATTGGCTTACTTCACTTAGCATGATATTCTTCAACTCTGTCTGTTTACCTGCAAATGGCATTTTATTCTCTTTTAATGCTGAGTCATATTCCATTGTGTTTATATACCACAGTTTCTTTATCCACTTATCTACTGAAGGGCATCTGTGTTGCTTACCATATCCTCGCCAACATTTATTGTTGTCTATATTCTTGTTAACTGACTTTCTGACTGGTGTGAAATGAAATCTTAAGAGTAGTTTTGATTTGCATTTCTCTAATTGCTAGAGATGTTGAACATTTTTTCATAAATTTGTTGATCACATGTCTATCTTGAGAAGTGTCTCTTCAGCTCCTTAGCCCATTTATTGACTGGGTTGGTTGTTTTTTTTTTTTTTTTTTTTTTTTGGTGTTAAGTTTTTTGAGTTCTTTATATATCCTGGGGATCAGTGCTCTATCTGAGGTGTGAGGGGTAAAAATGGGTACTGTCTGGCTGAAAAATAAAAAGCATGGGCTTTAGAATGAGGCCTGAATCCCAGCTCCTCCAGTTGGTAGCTGTACAACCTTCAGCAAGTTACTTCAGCTGTCTGACCCATGGTTCCTTACCTACGAAATGAGAATGATAGTGCCCACACCACAGGATTATGCTGAGTTAATATCTGAATAAGATGATTCAGTTAATTGACAGATACTAAGTGCTCATCACAGTTTGCACTAAGTGCTCAGGAAGAGATAGCTGTTTGTAGCTTTTGGACTCTGGTTGTCTCCCTCATTTGCCCACTCCTCGGCTCTCTTCATGAGAAAGAGTGGCCACTGTTTTCAGAATAAATGAGATAGAGCATTCTAGAGCATCTTTGGGTTCAGAAATGAAGAAAGGATGGACATCTAGAGGTTTGGATGGCTGATTGATTATTAAGAGCCCAAACAAAAACATTCCCTTCCTCTACCCCACACCAACAAGTGGGGTGCAGAATAACACATTTTTGGCCAAGAAACATACTTTGACAGCCAGGGTATGGTTTTATATGTAAGAGGAGAAGAATTAATTTCTTTTTGTTTTCGTTATTCCCCAGCTCTTAAATTTGTTCAAGAATGTGTAGCATTT
Source organism: Ictidomys tridecemlineatus (assembly GCF_052094955.1). Classification (NCBI taxonomy): domain Eukaryota; kingdom Metazoa; phylum Chordata; class Mammalia; order Rodentia; family Sciuridae; genus Ictidomys; species Ictidomys tridecemlineatus. The sequence goes on from NC_135486.1 coordinate 120,894,120, forward strand.
TTTCCGGACCCTGATAGGGTTTGAAAGTAAATGTAATAGATGTCTTGGTCCTCTGGCAAGTGCTGTCTTTGTTTTTCCATCCGCATACCTGTGTCCTTACCCTTTTATCTGACTGTGTGTGCATGTGCCTGTGAAGAGAGTGGGTGAAAATGAAGATCCACAGTACTGGCTTTCTTGATGTTTGATGTAAGCACCAGCAATCCAGGCCCCAAGTTAGCTGTGCTGAGAGGGTCTCCAAGGTTCTCCTAGAGTGGAGCCTCCTTATCTTCTACCTAACCTACACCACAGACTCCATGTGGGCCTGCATTCAACTTTTTAGCTCACTGCGTGAATGGGGACCACAGACACCCTCGTCTCCTGTATCTGCAGTGCCATGCTTTGTAGGACATCCCGCCTGTTCAGTGGTGTGAACAGGGAAGTCCCCTCCTTTGACCACCTTTTGCTGAAGAGAAACAGAGAGTAGGTGCTAGCTATGTTTTCTTCTCTGAGGTTAAGGTGAGAGGATGAAAAAAAAAAGATCATTGAAAAGGTACTCCAGAGAAAAGACAGTGGCTGATAATTTGAAAACCTAAAAGATGTAACAGGAGAGGCTCGGGTTGTGGCTCAGTGGCAGAGCGCTTGCCTAGCATGAGTGAAGTACTGAGTCTGATCCTCAGTACCACATAAAAATAAATAAATAAAAACAAAGGGATTGTGGAAAAATAATTTTTAAAAAGATGTAACAGGATAATTGCAAAGACCTGGTACCAAAATATTAGTTACCAGACAGAGAAGAATAACAGAATCTATTTGTGGTATTGTAATCCACTGTGCATTTTCTGTGATATATCTATTGCAGTTATTTGCTCAAACAATTTAATATTAGTTCAGTGCTTTGAAGTTTCAGAACGAATTATATATATATATAATTTGTTCATTAATATAGCATCAGAGCTAAATGCTATATTAATGAACAAATTATATATATATATATATTTGTTACTTAAAGGCTATTTTTTGTGCTCTATCTTTATTTTTTTCATTAATTTATTTGTATGAAGTGCTTGAGGATCAAACTAAGGGCCTCATGCATGCAGAGCAAGCACTGTATCCCTCAGCCACAACCCCAGCCCCATAAGGGCTATTATTTTTTTCAACTGGTACAGAGGAAATATTAAAAGGAAAAAAACTAACTTACAGATTTAATTTTGTTGTGTAAACTGGTGCTACAGTCTTTTTACTGCTTTCTCCCACCAAATACCCACTTCCCCAAATAACAATGCAACAGTAAACAGAATAGCTATATCAAAGGACAATGATGCTCATTGTTGGAATTTCAGATTGTAATAGAGTATTAGGTTAAGCCTGAACCTTAGTTTTGAGTTCCTGACCACTGCTCATAGAAAGCAGTGTGTGTGCATGTGCGTGTGCATTAGAGAGAGGGAGAGAGATTTTATTAGGGGGCCGTGAATTCCCTGGATGTGCTAACATTGTGTCCCTTGCCTTGGTGAGAATGCAGGCCCCACTTGACAAAGGTATTGGAGAATCAGAATTCATGGCAATGCAGGCCTTGTCTAGAACACAAGAGCATTCTAACCTCTCCCAGAGGTGCCTCATACTTCAGTAACTTTCCATAGCAACACCCAAATTTCTCATTAGCAATTTTTGTCTTTGACCTTATAGGCTGCTATAATAAAATCCAATTAACTGGGTAGCACATAAGCAACAGAAATTTCTCAAAGTTCTAGAGTCCAAGAAGTCCAATATCAAATATGCTGCTGGATACAATGTCTGGTGAGAGCCTGCCTTCTGGTTCATGGATGTGCCATCTGGCTGAATCCTCGAGGGTACCTTTGTTAGAAAGTCTCTAATCCCTCATGATCTGATCACTTCCCCAAGAGTCCCACCTTCTAATGCCATCACCTTGGAGGTACCAATGGGGGGCCCATCACAGCCATTCACACTGTGCAGCTGTGAAGGATGCAGCCAGAGCAGACGAGCCACCTGCCACCTCCACCGATAGGTGGCGAGGAATGGCCCAAGAGGGTCTCTTTTCTTTTTCAAAGAGAAGCAATGGGGGATAGAACAAGATGAAATATGGAGAATTACTTCCTCCTCAAGAAATACCTCCACTGATGTCAATCAGCTTTCAAGATCCCTGTAGATATTTTACAGGAATGGCTTTAAATATTTATGCTGTTAGAAAACCAAAACAGTCATTGAAATAAACCTAACATAACAGCTGCTATATGGACACAATATGAATTTTTTTATGCTATTGATGAGAAAGTTATGTCATTTCTATACTATAGTAAGGGTGAAAGACAGATTTGGAATCCCCCCAAAAGCTACTGTTGGCACCATTCAGAATATTAGTTTATGCTTTGAATAGAAATATTTAAGTGGATACATTGTCAGTGGATGTGTTTTTGTGGAAACTGGCTTAGTTAAGGATAGGATGGGAGAAACTGCTCTACCTGAAGGGCACAGAAATAGTTTTCTTTTGTTTCTGTTTTGTTCTGTGAAAGGAAGGATTGATAGCACTTATTACTTGATGCATCTTTTCTCCCCCTCACCATCAAAAGAATTAACTGTTGGAGTGATAAAACCATATTTCATCTAGTTGAAGGTAGAGCATTATCTTATGTGCAACTAAGAAAGTACACTAGCAATTAAACTGACATGGCATTGATTTTAAGATTCATTCCAATTTCAGAGATGTTAAAATGCATAAAAGTGGATATCTTGGGATTGATGAAATATTGTACATAATTTCCTTTTGTGGCATATCTATATATCTCTGTGTATGTATGTACATTAAAAAAAATAATTTGGGGGCTGGGGATGTGGCTCAAGCTGTAGCGCTCTCGCCTGGCATGCGAGAGGCCCAGGTTCGATCCTCAACACCACATACAAAGATGTTGTGTCCGCTGAAAAAACTAAAAAATAAATATTAAAAATTCTCTCTCTCTCTCTCTCTCAAATAAATAAATAAATAAATAAATAAATTGGTCATATTCTGTAATATTTGAATTATTTTACAAGTTAAGTTTTATTGATTCTTTAAAGTTGCTGATAACATTTGTATGATACACATCAGTTAACATGGCTTGTATCTGGAGTCTCCATTTAGATGAATCCTTTGGAAGACCTAGCTTCTTTCTTTCAAAGGGAAGAATCTAGTACGAGAAGACAGGTTAACATTAAAATAATAGCGTTTTTAAAAAAGTAAAAGGAAGGCAAGAGCAACAAAATACAAAACAATAAAAAGGTAGACATGTGTGCTCTTAATTATGAACCAGCCAATTTCTACCTTAATCTTCTGAGATAAAAGTAGTTACTTACTAGTCTGTCAAAATCCAGTAGTTTATCTGAGTTCACACTTATAATTCCTATTGAGTAATGTCTCAGCTATGAAATCCCAACCGATATTTTTTTCTTTAGAAATTTAGTGTATGCTCATTGCATAGCAGTATAAAAAAATTTAACAGTACATGTAACAGTACTGGATGTGATATTTTAAGTGCTCAGTAAATTTTTCCACATCAACACATATTGCCATAGTCATTTTTGGTGACTATATAGTATACCAGCATAAAATAAAACATTGACTTGAACTGTGTCCCTATTGATGGACATTGAGATTGTTTGAAGTTCTTTACTTTAGTCAGAAACCTGTCATGTGCTTTCTTTGATTTCACCCAGTGATCATTATACAATCCACTCCCAGCCACTGAATTGCTGGGTCAAAGGTTAAATCACTTTAATGTCATTATGTATGTTCTGAAGGGACCATTTCTTCACCATGCTCACATTGTAGGATATCAGTCATGTGCCATACTTTAGCCAACCTGAGAGGTTAAGAAAGATCTCGTTTTGGTTTTATTAGCATTTTTAAAATTATTGTTGAAGTTGAATACCTTTTGCACATCTTCAGCCTTTTCCAGATGGTTCTCGACAAAAGCACACAGGGTCAGGAGAAGAACCAGAGTTTGAAGGAACTTTGACACTCTCCACATAAGCCCATGAAGTTTTGAAGAAACCTTCTCAATTTCCTTAAAGAAGATGAAAGTTATTTTAAAAAAATACAAAAAAAACCACCCCAGTTTGCCATGGAGATGATATCTGGCTCATTTCCTGGTCCAGCACTCAGCACTGGCAAGGGTGACCCAGCACCAGAGAGTCGGGGCAGATGGGATAGGGACGGGTTTGTTTTGAAAACCTAGAAGTACTAAAAACAAAATCTTTAGGCTCCCGACCTCCTTTTTTCCTTCTTCCTTCTTTCCCTTCCTCCTTCATTTTTTGACTTTAGGGTGAGTGTGTGTGTGTGTGTGTGTGTGTGTGTGTGTGTGTGTGTGTGTGTATGTATGTGTGTATATATATATATATATATAAATATATATATATATAAATATATATATATATAAATATATATATATATATATTAGCCAGCTGGACAAAGTTGAGATGATCCCAGTTTTGTTGATAATATCCAAAGAAGACATCATAATCAGGAGCCAATGGAATGGACACCTTATTCTCTCCATGAGGCCTGATCAGGGTGCTGACCTTGTTCATGTAGAGGTCATAGAGCTTCTTCACACCCTGTTTGATCTGGGCTTGATGGCTTTGACATCCGCAGTGAACACAAGTGTCATGTTCTGTCTTTTTCTAGGCAGGCTTGGGGAACCGGATGATGGCACATGTTTCTCTCCTGAGGATATTTGGACTGCCTTTGGAGCTTCAGTGTGTTGGGCCCCTAAGAATGTGGTTGACCTACAGTACTTTCCCTGTCTTTCTGTCTGTCTCTGTGTGTGTGTGTTTGTCTGTCTCTCTGTCTCTCTCTCTTTCCTCTTCCTCCCTCTGTGGCTGGGGACACCTTTCAGTTGCTCCGTTTTACTTTCAAATCCTTTGCTTTGGCTTTATCTTTGCAAAGAACAGGAGACTTCTTCTTTGCTTTGTTAGCTTCTTGGTAAAAAGCATCCATTCCTGATTGCTTTCTGCAATGTGAGGACTTAGAGAAGAAGGCTACATTTCTTTAATATTGCTTCCTTTTGGTCGCATTGAAATGTGGTCATCATTGTTTGCTTTTATGGGTACAAATAACTAGATACTGTGATTTGGCAGTAGTTAACAATAAAATTGCATAGTATGGGCCTTGCTGATTTTTTAAATAGGTACATGGGGTGATTTCTTTTTGAATTTCTCTGCTGTCAGAAGCTTTTATCATCTCAGTCAACATGAGAATTATATTTGGAATAAATTAGTAAATTCCCATTCAGTATGCCTTACCATGTAATCTTCAGTAACCATGATGACTGGCTCATACAGAGTATATTTCCCACTTGGTAATTACAGAATTCATTGACTCTGAGAACCCCTTGGTATCTGCCCGTCAATGCTAAACCCAAGTGGTGCCTCCTCAGTTGGGCAGGGTGTATTCTGTAGTAGGCAGGACTGTGTTGTACAGTTTAAACCACTCATTTTGGGGTCAGACTAGATATAAAGTAGATTCAGCTCTGCCATTTGGTAGTAGTGTTCTCATCTTTGGAGATCTAGAGCAACATAATTGTAGCAAGAGTTTATTTAATGAGGAAAATCATCAGAACAGTTAAGCAGTTAGCATCAGCCTTGGCATATATTCATGTTGCCTTCTTCATCTACCCTGAAATCTTCTTCAGCTGCTCCTGTGTTTGGATGCTGTCTTCCATATTCCTTAAGAGTCTACATCTGGGTCACATAGTGTTTTAGTCAGTTTTTTTCTGACAGGAACAATTAGAGGAAGAGAAGTTTAGTTTGGGGCTCATGGTTTCAGAGGTCACACTTTATGTGTGGCAGGCTCTATAGCCCTGGGCCAAGGTGAGGCAGACATCTTGGCAGATGGTTGTGGAGGAGAAAAGTAGCCCAGAACATGGAGACACAAGATACTAAGGTACTGCCTTTACCAGGTGGCTCTTTGCCTTGATTTACCTTCAATGTTGCCTGGGCTGATTTCTTCTCCTTTTTGTCAGAGAGAGAGACTCTCCACTTGCCAGGTATAAAACATATACCCTAAAGGCATGCCCTCACTTACCCACCTCCTCCAGCTACACCCTACCTGCATACAGTTACCATCTGTTAATCTCTGTCAGCAGATTAATGCACTGATTAGGTTAAGGGTCACATAAGCTAATCATTTCCCCTCTAAACTGTCTTGCATTCTCTGACACATAAGCTTTTGGAGGCATCTCACATCTAAACCATAATACGGTGACATTTATTTATTACTTAATGTTGTCTCTTGACAAGTAGGTATTTCTTGGTAGCCACAGTATCCCTCATAACTACATCTATTCACTTATGAAATATTTTTTGAGCTTCTGCTTGTGTATTAGTAAAAGATGTACTAGGGAGAGACACTCTATGATAATGAAGAGCTATGGTTAACTGGCCTCATATTTCTTCAGGGAAGCCCTAAATGAAACAAATCTTGAATTACTAAATGAAAATCATGGTGATTGCTGTTTACACTGCTAGGTTGAGCAGCTTACCAATATATTTGAGCTGATGTCTTTTGAGTGAGTAGGAGTTAGCCAGATAAAGGTGGTATTGATAAGATTTTAGGCAGACTGAACAGCATGCTCAAAGACTTGAACAGCAAAAAGCTGGTTTAGGTGACTTAATAGAAGATGAGCAAAAAGTTCTGCAAGAACAGAGTGCAAGAAGTAGGTGTTTAGAACAGGTGTTGGCAGAGTGTAATGGGTTAGGGCTGGAAAGTTGGTTCAGATTCTTGAACGCCCGTTGTAGCGTTCTGATCTGTGGTTTGGAGCATAGGCATATATTGAAGGGCAGAGGGTGTTCCAATGGAGGACTACCAGTTAAACAGACAGATGGAGAAATTCAAAGTAAGTCTAGATTAATCCAAGATCCTATCTGTACATTATACTTACCAATAGAGGTGTTTAGGGGCTGGGGTTGTAGCTCAGTGGTAGAGCCATTCTTAGCACATGTGAGGCCCTGGGTTTGATCCTCAGCAACTCATAAATATAAAGTATTGTGTCTATCTTCAACTAAAAAATATATATTTAAAAAGTCTTTTGAAATACAGAATTCTGGATTTATATTTCTAGCTCCTGTTCCAATTTGGTGATTATGTTAAGCATATGAAAAATTTTGTTTTCCAAACAACTTAAATTTGAAGACTTTTTTTTTTCCAGTGGTGGGTATTGAACCCAGGATCTAATGTATGCTAAGCAAGCACTCTACCACTGAGCTATACCCATATAGATATATTTCTGAAGAAAAGTATGTTCAACTTAAACTGAGAAGGAATCTAGTGAAGCTTTTATGATCTTTTTGAATACTGTATTTAAAAACAAAATGACACTTGTTTTTAAAATATATTGAAAACCTTTAAATAGCATATCAATTATAAATGAAGAGTAGTGGGTCCAAAAGTAATATCTCTTAGAGGAGTAGGACAGATAATTTCCAAATTGTGGTTAGCTGTATAATTCTGTGAGCCCACTGGGTATTTGAATAAAATTTAGGACCCTGGTCTCCTAACTCCAGTTTACGTGCTTAGTAAATGTTTTCTGCCATGGAATACCATGTTAATAGGCAGAATCCACGTTTTCTTAGAGTCTTAGTGGAAGAGACCATAGGAACCTTATGTCCTCTGGCCTGTGTCTTCATAAGTGAAGAAGGCGAGAGTGAAAGTTGGACATGTGAGCCACCCAGGTGCTAAGACTTCTCTGAGCAGAGCTTTACTCATTTGGACCTCTTTCTTAAGACAGTGGGTTGGGAACTGCCAGCATCACTTTCTGTTAGGAATCAAGATGTTTATATGAACCTCTGGAACTGAGACACAAGATACTAAGTTATTGCCTTTACCAGGGGGCTCTTTGCCCTGATTTACCTTCAATGTTGCCTGAGCTAATTTCTTCTCCTTTTTGTCCCACATTTGCATGTGACTTTACGTTTATTGACTTTCTACTTTATATTGCTGGGTCCTACTCGTGTTTCTTAAACTATGATGAGTTTGATTGACAGCATTTAAGGAAATGCTGGGATGGGGACTCGTCCTGTGATGATTCCTGCTGTTCTTGCATGTTAATCACCTGTCGGGTCAGGCTTTGGAGTTAGAGATGAATGACCCATGGTCTCTGGTCACACAGTCTCAGAATAGGATAAATTAATATTTATTTGCTACATCCTTCCATATCTTTACCTGCTTTAGAAGTATTAGAAGTACAGTATCTTCTTTCAAAAGTGTCAGCTGAAGAGATCGGGGGATAGCTGCACTTAAGTTGTACTTAGTGCACATGAGAATCGGGTTTCATCCCTAGCACTGCAAAAAGAAAAGGGTGGGAAAAAAAGGCAGCTGAGAAAAAGTTTTCTAAGCCAGATCTTATTTGGTTGATTAGCAAATATTGGGACCAATGACATTAAATAGGATGTTGCTCCTCCCACCATTTTTGTGCTTAGATAACCACATTATTTTTTTGTTCAGTCATATATTAGAATAAAAATCCCAAAGTAAAGTTAAAATTTAGTCTTCACCCACAAGTGGTAGGAAGAAGTAATATAATATTGATCTTTAAGGTTATTTCCAAATATATGTTTATAACGTACATCTTTGCACAAAATCACTTCTGGCTTTAGTCTGGATAGGTGACTCAAATGAGTCCCTAAGATGAAGAGATGCCTTTAAGATATCATTTCAAAAAAGAAAAAAAAAGTTTCTTCTTGTGTTTGTAAGACAAAATAATATCATACAATGCGGGTTTTTAAATGCCACCTATGGAAATCACATTTCAGCCCTTGGATATGGTTCCCAGTGGTGTTTTCATCAAGTGCATTGGATTGATTCTGACTGTGGCTGGAGGAGGGATTTCCTTCTCAGAAGCTAATTGATGAAAAGAATCTCTAAATATGAGACATAAGTTGGGGGATTCATTCAACCAAAGCTGCTTCCAGGTTTGGCACAATTGCCATCTTTATCACTAGACACCTTTCGAAGGTATCCTCTTTGTCAAAAATTTAATACTTGAAATTCTCAGATTAGAGTTCAGACTTCGTTCTTCTTGTCCAGTCAGTTTTTTCTTTCTCCTGACTTTGGTCTGTCTCTATTTCTTAGCTGTCAGACTTCTTTCCTCTGTATTGCTAACCTCTAATTGGAGATACATTAGGTGCTCTTCAGTGAGAGGGGAGGAAGGCCAAAGAGGAAGGAAGTGGAGAAGCAAGAGGCAACTGAGAAGGGGCAGCAGAGGTGGGAATTGGGAGGGAGATGAAGGATGGACAATGCATGCAAAATAGGGCTCTGCTGGAGGCCCAGCAAGAGGGGCATGATCAGTAGAGAGCAGATTAACAGGGCAGTCATGCCAGCAGGACTCCCTAGTTCTACCAAGTGTAATATATCATGAAGGCTTTAGAGAGAATGCAGCCCGAAGGGCATGCCTTATGCTGTAACCAAGACCCAGTAGAAGATACTGTCACTTCAAGGGTCAAAGGCAGAGGATCAGAGCATGGGGTGTGTCTCTTTATTTTAACAGTGTTGGTAAGACAGAGTTTGAACAGTGTGAGAATTAACCAGACTCACAAGCTTAGTTGGTGATTTATAGATACAAAAGAAGCTTGATGTATTCCAAACTCCTCCCTGCACACCCCAGATATTGCTCACATGAATACATTGATGGGTTAAATTGCTCTACATGGAAGCGAAACTAAGATGACAAACTGTGCATAGGACGAAAGGGACATCAGGGTACTCAGAGGGTTGCAATCACATCAGAACCCAGTGCTGCTGGAAGAAGCAGGGAAGTCTTCTGAGGTCATTGAGAAACTCTGGTCCTTGGGCTCCCAATTCTTTTGCGTGTGTTCATTCATTCCCTCAGTCATTTGTTGACAATATGCTATGTAGAAGGTACCCAGGACTACCTGGCACTGAAGTAGCAGAATTAGATCCTTTGAGTCCTCTTACCAGTATATCTGTGGGGGAGATATCGAGGAAGAGAGCAGAGAAAGTGAACATTGAAAATGGGGAGAATCTTAGTTTATAGAGCTTTTTCTGTGTTTTTTTTATTGATGCATTATTATTATACATAATAGTGGGAGTCATTGGTACATATCCATACATCCACACAATATAACAATATAATTTGATAAATATCATTTTAGATTCAGAAAGTGGAAACTCAGAGCAAGTGTTTTGACCAACATTCAGAGCTAATTGGAATGTTAATGATTAGACAGTTGTGGACTTGCCTTATTCCTAGTTTTTGTCTTCATGGAAGAGGTTAACCATTAGGGCTTAGAAGTAGAAATAGTCGTGATGAGATGTTAGTAAGTATACAACTACTTCCGTTATAGGGAAAACAAGAAAATATCTTCAACTCTCCAACAATTTCTGAGCCTGAGACCTGGAAAACAGGCCCAGTTTAATAAGAGGGACTATATTTTTATATGTGATATTACAGTATGCTTGTAAACATTTGTCAGTTTTGGGGAAAGTGATATTACTCCAGGTTTTGAATCATGTAACAAAGGCCTAAACTAAGTCAAGATTCCAGGGAGTGTGAAAAATAGCAAATATGTGGCAAGCTTTTCATAGGAGGAAACATGGCATAGAGTATTCACACCCACTGACTGCAGAAGATTTCTTAAGGCATGTCCCGGGGGTAAGCAGATTCATTCATTCATTTTGGTACTGGGGATTGAATCCAGCGACATTTATCCACTGAGCAAAACCCCAGCCCTTTTCATTACTTTTTTTGAGACATGATCTTGCTAAGTTGCTTAGGGCCTTACTAAGTTGCTGAGACTAGATTTGAACTTGCAGTCCTCCTGCCTCCAATCCCGCTGGGATTACCACATTCAGCTAATCTTAAAACTCTTTGTATAATAAATGTTAATAAAATTATATTTTTTAGTACAAAGGAGAAGATTACATTTTAAGTCCATAAAACAAGTTAACATTGATCATAAATAAATTTTTAAAATGCAGCATATCATTATACTAGAGGGCACTCAATATACTTTTAAATCATTTGGAATTTGCTTGTTTCCATTTCAGAAATCAGAGAACAGTATGCTTTGGAAAAGTAGCATATCTAAAATCTAGAAATGGTATGAAGAGGAATGTCAACAAAATATAACCCTGTATCAGTAATGGAGAGTTTCTTTTCTGTTCTCATATTGCTCAAAGGCTTCTACTTCAGCTGTGTTTGGTCACTTATGTATGAATTCTCCATGCCCTGTATAATGTGGGTGCAGCCGACCACTCTTAGCCCAACTCCCATGAAAAAGCAAACATCTCCTCCTCATTTGCAGTGTGTTTCAGTTTAACCTTCATTTGTTCCTCTTTTCTCTCATCCTCACCTCCAAATTCAGGTATCAGATCTTTTGACAGTTATTAACCCACCCATCTGGGATTGTTTGGAATTAAGCTATGACTATAGCATTTCCTCTAATGAATTAGATTTTTTTTAAAAAACGTGCTGCCTGCCAAGAAGCAAAGTCATCACATAGTGTGTATTTTTCAATGCATCACTGTAAAATTCTTCTTAGCCAAACATAATAATCAGTTAAAATAAATCTCAAATAACCATACCACCTCTAGGTTTTAAAATCATTAAGCTGAAGATAGGTGGTCTGATTTTACTGTTTCTAGTTTATTTATTCACATGGAAGGATACTGGCTTTTTGAAACCATACATGTCTTATGTCTGTAGTAGATGTATGTGTCTCTCTACATATGCACTTCTCCAATGGAACATTCTACAAAATGGAGCTTTTGTTGTACAGCTGAATATTAGTATTTTTAACTATTGAACATTCCATTCTCTTTGTCAATCAGCATTCTTTTTTGCCATAAAAAACAAAAATGTACTTAACATGACCTGTGTTAACCTTTGTAATTCCTGCGTTTCAACAGGGCAAAGTTCTATATCATAAATAAATTAGAGAATTCGTATATAGAAGTACATATCTTTTTATTTACTGTCAGTTACTTTTACCCCTTAGCTCTCAACGGGAATATGAAGCAATTTAGTAAGATGTAAATGAAAGTGAACGGCAGACCAGAGGGCAAGAGAGCCACACTGCAGACCCTGCGTGTCCATCTGTTGCTAAGATTGTTGATAAACCGGTAGTGACACTTTCACAATGCAGACAGTGTAGAGGGTGGTGGTTCCTGTTGTCAGAAAAGACAACTGGCTTCTTAGTTTGGTTTTGGGCAGGGAGAGCAGGTAGAAGTATTGTATTTTGTCTAGTTCTAAACTCGTATCACTGGGTTTTAGGGGTTCACTGAAGGGTATAACTGACAATCCTCACATGCAGACTCTCAGCAAATTCAGAGGTGGCATCTGTGTTTCTTATTTTAGTACTAAGCTTCAAGGGAAGACGAAGGCATCAGGTTGAAGCTGCAGCAAGCAGAGGCATGCTCAGGTGGCATGCTTCATTGTAGCCAGTGCTCTCTGACGGTACCCTCCCTCCCATCCCGATGATGGCATAGATTAGTGAGCTGGAAAAGTGAGATGCACTGCTGAGCGGCTCTGGAATGAATACCAAGCAGCCTGGTGAAATTCTGGCCCACAGGGAGAGGTACCCGTTCTCTAAGGACAGGACTGCAGAGATGAAGTGTAAGGAAAACCATCACTAACAATTCAAAGGGGCTGGTTTTTTAAAAAATTCTATTTAAATTATTTATATTTTTTTCATATCTCTTGACTTACAGAATTACTTTTGTTGGCCTGTTGGTAGATGTATTGATAGCCCACAAGTTAATCTTCTTTACCAAGCTTTTATTGAATGCTCTCCTTACTCCAGCATCGTGCTAGATCTGGGGGGTGGTAGTGGGGCTTTTTCGTGTTGGTGGAATCGCTGGTCAGACTCTGGTTCTGGTGTCTTTTTCACATCTTGGGACACACCTCGATTATCTACTTGGAATTGGGTTACTACCAAGACTTTATCACCTTCCCACCCACATGTTTATGTGACGGTGCAACCACAGCCACTTAGTGCCACCTTAACATCTATCTTGGGGCCTCTGCCCATGTAAGAGCCTGTGCATGTTTCAGCAGTTGGCATGCTGGCCTTGTTTCCTGGGCAGGCCGCCAGCACAGTGACAAAGTTCTTTCTTTTCAAGTTGCACATTTTATTAAAGAATAGAGGTGAGTATAAACTTTAAAAAGAAGTATAAAATGCATGCTTAAGAATGGAGATTAGAGTGGACTTTAAAGAAGAGCAGTATCAAATGAGAAGTTAGAAGAGTACTTAGCTGTCTTCTATCCATTTTTTTTCTTTAGTCACAGTATAAGCTGTTACCTTCCAATTACAGAAGGAATTTTTAAAAGCTTCAGTGAGTAGATGGTCTTTAAATGAGTCACTTTATGCTCTGAGGCGGCCTAAATCTATATGGTGCTCCTTTGAGTGAGCAAGCCCCTGAGACAATTCTCAACCCTGTGTATAGCTTTCTGTTAACAGTGTAAAGACCACATTGTTGTAAAGCACTTTGTGGTTAACAAAGCACTATCATGGACAAGTTATCTTCATTCTGCAGACTCCCTTTGTGCATGTTATTCTCATCGCCCAGCATGTCCTCTCTGCCTCCTTGGTCTACTTAGCAAGCACCTTCTTATCCTTCAAGGCATGGTACCAACTCTGCAGAGTCCCTTGAGGCCCTTCTAAGCAGGTGGATGGCCCCGTCCCTGTTGTTACCTAAACCTCTGTGCTTACCTCCATCGTGGGCAGAGCTCGTCCCTGCAGTCTTATTTTTTCACATCAGTGTTTTTCCCTATAGACGGTGAGTCTCAAGAGTAAGTATGCCATTCATTTTTATTTCCCAGTGCTTCTCTGGACATATAGATGCTCTGTAAATAAATGCCAGCACTGTGGCATGGAAGTTAGGAGAGCTTAAGCCACTTCCTGAGTCAGGGTGTGTAGTAAGTACTGTCCAAGAGTAAAACTTGGGTCTGCTAATGCTTGTGTGTGCAGTGTGGTTGCTCTGTCACTGTGTGCTCCTCTGAAGACCAGCCATCTGCCAGCATGTTTCTGGTTCTGCTCCTTAGAGAGCTTTCATGGTAAAGGTGAGAGAGGAAGGAGGACAGCCCTTTGTCAGAATGAGAATACTTTAGCACATACAGCCTACATGTGAGAATAATGCAGATTATTTTAATCTAGGCTGCTAAACCTACCTGAAAATGGGTTTTACAATTTTGTATAATTGCCTTTTCTTTGTGTTTGCATAGAAGGCATTGCGTGGCTGGAAGATGATGGCAATTATAATTTATTATGCTGTAATTGTTACCTAAATGTTTTTGAATAAGCAAAAATCACATCTGTTTAGGAATAAGTTGCACAGCAAGAGAATTCCCTTTGAAATGAATGCCGTGTTCTCATATTCTGTAACTGTACACATAAAACAACATATTTATTTCCCCACTGAGTCCATTACATTCCCAAGTCAAACTGCATCCTCTCTTCCCTTCCCATATTAAACCCTTTGATTTAATGGAGGTTTTAACTACTGGTTCTTTAGGGAATTTTCAGTAGGCTTTGCACAGATTAGGTTATTGGAAAGTATAGTTATTTGCTTGTAAAGTGGCAGTTCTGTGTCAAAATTGATTTTCTCTGGAGCTGCAACAGTAAAAAAGATAAGCTTCTGCTTTGCATCCAAAATGCCCTGATGTTCCTACCATGATCATTTTTTTCTTTGCTTCTTGCTCAGCATCATCTGGTCACAGGCCGGTTTGGACAGGCAGATATGAGCACATGTAGCCCAGAGGACTTTGATATCCAGTGGTGATAATAGATGAAGCCTCTCTTCCATTCTGTTGCTACTGGTCTGTGACAGCCACTGTTCTGGGCATGGCGAGCACAGTGTTTCTTCCCTTCTCCATTAAATAGGAAATGCATGAGCCTGGAATGGTTTTGTTTGTTCCACAGAAATGTAGCAGTTGAAATAATTACCTTGCCATGCCAATGGAAATGGGATTTATCTTCCATTGTAGATCTTAAAGACATATGCAAGAGTAGTTTACTTCTCTAAATTTACTAGACTGCTTACTTAGGAAGGATTTCAGTGAGTGAAAGAGAGCCGGCGTAGCTAGGGGCATAGCCCTGCAAAGCCTTGATAGCCAGAAGATGAAGGCCAGTTATGTATACTCTAGTTTTTTGCTTTCTGCTCATAAAATAGAATTGGAGTGACTAGCGGGAAACATTATTTTATGTTTTTTATGCTCAAGTTGCAATTTAGGCCTTCTTTAAGTGGAGTTTAATCACCGATCTTATGTGCTGACATACGGCATCCATCTAATAATTAAGTGTTTTTCTTGTGGCCTCAGGGGGATGTGTATTTTACTCTGGCCAGAGTCAGTCTGGATAACCAAAAAGAGCTATATTAATTTATTCTACCTCAGACCTGCTAGAGGCCACCGACTTTGTCATTTGAAAGATGTTGTCCTAGAATGTGGGTTCTTAATGTTCACTTTTTCTCAGCCTCAGTTTCTGTCACGATTCTGATTTCAGGCCAAATGCCCATTATGGATTTTGGTTTTGTTGTTATTGTTTGGATCCCTAATTTATAAGCTGAACGATGCTCCTTGCTGCATGTCTTTCAGTTGAGTCTTGATCTCCTGGCTTTTAACCATTCAAATGCTCCTATACTGCATTTGCCTTTGTCTATACTGTGCCCACTTCAGTGTCTGCCTCCGCCACCTAGCCTTGGACGGTAGTACCTGTTCACCATCTTGAGAAATCTGACTTTCCCTTAAGATACTGGCATGAATCATTGATGGATCTATGATGGTGAGTGACAGCACATTTGGAAGGGTCAAACGGAAGCAGATCAGGCTTCAAGTTTCACTTGGTGGCCTAGTAGATAAGAATGTAGATTTGAGGCTGGGTACACTGGTGCCCACCTGCATGACAGGCTGAAGCAGGAGGAGCAAAAGTTTGAGTCCAGCCTGGGAAACTTAGCAAGATGCTGTCTCAAAATAAAACAACAAGGGCTGTGGGACTGCTGAGTGGTGGAGGGCTTACCTAGCAAGTGGGAGACCTGGAGTCAGACCTCAGCCCTGGCGAGAAGGAGCCTGGAACTTCACACACCTCTGTTTGTGCTCTTTGATCCTCTTCATCCATCCAAACACCAGAGATCTAAAGATGCAAAACAAATAAACAAAAAAGAATGGGCATGTACATTTCCTTTCCGAATAAAACCTGAGACATGAAGCTATTTGCTGAGCCGTGAAACTGGTCTGTGGCAGAAGAGAGACTAGAACCCATTTCTAGAGAGATCTTTCTAGCACTATCTAAAGTTAGTGCTCTTTGGGCCTTTGGGATCCCTGACTTTCAGGAAAAGATTTAGACTCACCAAATATTTGTGATTTGAAAGTAACATGTGATTTAACAATTAGAGAAGGCTGGTGGAAACAAAGTCATTTTCAAGTTTTCTTCAATTTGATAATATGCTTAGTACTTTCCCAAGTAGAATCAATTACCTTAAGGTATCTGTTTTTAAAATATTAAAAACATGTAAAGCATCATGAATAAAATTGAATCCAGAAGAATTTTACTACTCTTTCTATATATTTTATTTGAGTAGATGTGTTTTTTAAAATCTATTATTCATTATTAGATATACAGGTTTGTGTCCTGCCTTCTTTAACACTGTATAATCAGCATCCTCACACATCATGAGATATTTTTCAAAAATGCAATGAATGACAATATGTTATTGTGTAAAGTATAAACTTTAACCGCTGTTCTGTGTGTATTGAGCTTTGTCTTCTATGTTTAGGTTTTTCTAATTTTCATACCATCAACCATGCTGAGAGTAACTTCCTTTTATCATTGTTGTTATTTGGGGTTTTAGAATGTTTTTGCTTTGTTTCTTAGACAGTTTAGCCTTGAACTTGGGATTCTTCTGACTCAGCTTTTTGTGTTGCTGGAATAGGTGTGTGCCACTCCGTCCAGCAGGATGAACCACCTTTTAATAAATTACATATGTACACATGATAAATTTCTGTTTTATTGCCACATCTAAGAAAATGAGCGTATTAAGTCCACATATATGTATTTACACTCCACTTTTCTCTGGGCTACGTTCTTTCCTTTTGTTTTTATTTCTGAGAATTGTACCTAGATCCTGTGCATGCTAGGCCAGCACTGAGCCACTGAGCTTCACCCAAGCCCTCCCTGCATGAACTTGAATCCTCCTATATGTCACCCAGAATCCAAGGCCTGGAATCCTTGATCCAAAAGTGTTTAGTATAAATGTCAAGTTAAGGAAGCAGCACTCTGTGGAAAAATGTTGCTGCAGCCAAGTGGATTCCTGTGCAGCTAAATGAGAGCCCTTTTCCTGTTAAGGGAGGAATCAGAGAAGAGAGGGCAATTGATCTGTCTTAAAAAATGTTTGAATTCAGAAAGTTGTGAAGAGAGAGATCATGTTTCCTAGGAGGCAAAAAGGGTATTCAATAGAAAGACATTATTAGAAGCATACAGAAGCTTAGAGCTCATCTCATTCAGTGGTTATCAAATATTTTAACAGATGAAATACTTTTTCAGCCCAAATCTAGTCTAGCCCGTCAATATTACAAACTGGTCAAAGGTAAGGACTTAGGGCTATGGAAAAGCTCAGAATTGGAAGTAGGGTTTTCCCTCCTCAGCTTTCCTGGAGCTCTGTGCACACCCTAAAACACATCTGTAAAACCCATGGCCTCCTCACAAACAAATTTAAAACCAGTCACTCCTGTTGATGTTGAGGTCACTGAGACACAGAGACAGGATGTGGCTCCCCCTAAGATCTGAAGTGGTTCCCAAGCTGTAGTTCAGGGATTTCACCCTGACCAACAGCCACTATGCCAGTGCTTTTTTTTTTTTTAAAGAGAGAGTGAGAGAGAGAATTTTAATATTTATTTTTAGTTTTTGGTGGACACAACATCTTTATATTTTTATTTTATTTTTATGTGGTGATGAGGATCGAACCCATCGCCTGTACTAGGTGATCGTTCCATCGCTGAGCCACAATCCGAGTCCCTATGCCAGTGCTTTTATCACTAGACGTTCCTATACAGTTCAAGAGAAATGATTTTTATTCTTTCAGGTTATGTATTGTTGCAGTGTTCCAAGAGACAAGGTCCCAAGAGATTAATGCATGCATTAACTTCTGTAAGATGTTACCCCAATCCATATTAACTGTGTCTGGCTGAGACTCAAAGGATCTGTTAAATTATATCCAGGTTCCTATTAAATCACTACACTGGCAGTAATACCTGGGCTCACCTTCTCCTTAACCCAAATTAACACATGCTCTTAGCGGTCTCCAATCTAAGGCAAGTTCTTGAGATGAACAAGTGACAAGGAAGACAGGAGAGGAGAAAATTATAATAAATGATAGGGTGACCTTCTCACACTACTTGTGGTTTCTCAATTAACCAAAAGCCAGCCAGCTCTATGTTCTGTTCTTTCAGTAATAGGTTTCACCCTCCCGTTTAGTGCCAAACCACACGGGTGCACACACAGACACATACTTTGCTAATCAGATTGGCAGCAAATAGAATTAAACCATTAAGGCAATTAAGCGATTCTTAGATAACATTTGATCAGTTCAATGAAAATGCAAATTCATTCTTCTTTTAGAGAAATAAGTTGATGAAAAGTCATTCCGTGTTCTATAATCTTCATTAACTCTTTTCCAAATAAAGATTGCAGTGTTCCAGGCTCGGAGCTACACAGATGGGACTGATTTTTCCAGTCTTGACTGCATTCTCCTCATCTTTTTGTAACCCGCCGTGTTTTTTTGCCTCAGACTCTCAGGCACATTTAGGTGTCTTACAGCCTTTTCCTGTGCCTCAGGGCCAGCTCTCTGACATGGGATGACTCCTGTGACAAACACTCTCAGGCTCTGAGTTCAGACCGCCTCTGTCCAGCATCCTGTGGTGGTTGTGGTTGGAGGTTCATGCACTGTAAATGACCACTTGGCTGCCTGTCCTCCTCTGTCATTCTCACACTCTCTGAAGTCTCTCCTCTGTCACTAGCTGAGGGGGACAATACTGCAGAAATAGGTGCCGGGAGGCACAGATGCATCCTTGCATTTCACTCCTGGAATGTTGACAGCCTTCCCTGAGTCCAAAGTCTGCTGTCACACTGGAAACCTCCTCGAGAACAGAGCAAGTCACAGCCTGTGCCTGTGCCTGTGCCTGTGCCTGTGTCTGCTTCTTCTGCCACCAGGCCTTTTGTACTCTAGCTCAGTTACAAATCCAGTGTGTCATCATCTCTGTACTTTTGAAACTATTTTTAAACTGAAGTTTAATCCAGACCTAATGAATCAATATGTCCAAAGATTTAGGGATTTTTTTTATTTTTGTTTTTGTTTGTTTGATCAAAGGGCTCACCCAGTCTTTATAAGACTTAAGTCTAGATGCCATGTTATCTTTTTCCTCTGAGTTAAGAGATCGGAACACATGTCCGACAGTGATACAGAACATGATCTGTCAGTGATGCAGGAAACACTTGTGGGCTGAGGGTGTGGGTCAGTAGTGGGGTGCATATTTAGCTGACATGCACAAGGCCCTCAGTTTGACCCCCAGCAGCAAAAATTAAAACAAGAGCAAGAAATTTTTATATGGATCTAAAGAGTGTTTTGATGGCCTTGCTGATAAAATAAACACCTCATATGGGTGGTCATTTTATACATATACATTTTGATAGTACTCTATTATACGTGTGTGTGTTTGTGTATAGATGCTTTTGTGTGTTTAAATGTGACAAGAAGCAGACAATGACAAGCAGCTGCCAATTACCATCATGGCCTTGGGCATTGCATAGAGTCCATCTCCTTTTCAGTGTTAATAAAAGATTACAGCCAAGTCTCATCAAGGACACATGACCTTGGTATTCCTACCTGCAAAAATTTGAAAGAATTAATGGAAGCATTAATGGAAATACTGTGAATGCTTCTCAGGCATGTCACCAGCACAGATTCACAGGAGGCAGCCTTCAATGCCAATCACCAACATTTGCTTGTAGGAAAGCACATCGCACTTCTTTTCAAGCATTTTAGTGGGGTGGGGGCATTGATCAGCTATGACTTTAGTCAGCTGGCAGTGCCACAGTGTCAACTCTAAAGAGTAGGACTGGTAGTAAGTAGACACACAGCATGGTCAGTGATGCTGTGAAGCCTCATCAATTTGCTAAACAAGTAAGTGTGATCATAAAGGATGTTGCAAAGATTATAAGGGTAGGTTTCACCACGTTGTGTTTAACTAGCTCCAAAAGCATTGGTGCTTGCATGGGTAGTAGGTCTAACCCTGCTCTCTAACATCTTTTAGCTATTAGAATTGCATTTTGGATGGGGCTGGGGTTGTGGCTCAGTGGTAGAGCACTCGATCCTCAGTACCACATAAAAATAAATAAAGTGAAGGTATTGTGCCTAACTATAACCAAAAAAAAATTTTTTTAAAAAGAATTGCATTTTGGACTTCAAGATAATTCTTTTTTAATCCTTTATATGGACATGTAGCTTTAATTCCTAAATTAGCAAATACAGGCAAAAATTCATCACTCCAACAGTGAGAAAAGAGAGCAAATACAGGTAGCAAAAGATTACTTAGAGAGAGAGAGAGACTCTGAAAAAAAGTCAGAAATCCTTAAAATGAAGGATACAATAAATGAAATAAAAACCTCAAAACCATAACCAACAGACTAGATCACTTGGAAGAAAGAATGTCAGATTATGAAGACAAAGTATACAAACTGGAAAATAAAGCTGATCACACAGTGAAGATAGTTAGAAATCAGGAACAGAACATCCAACAATTGTGGGACAGCATCAAAAGACCAAATCTAAGAGTTATTGGGATAGAGGAAGGCACAGAGATTCAAACCAAAGGAATGCACAGTCTCTTCAATGAGATAATATCAGAAAATTTCCCAAGCATGAAGAACAAATTGGAAAACCAAATACGTAAGGCTTACAGGACACCAAATGTGCAAAATTACAATAGATCTACATCAAGGCACATTATAATGAAATGCCTAGCAAACAGAATAAGGATAGAATCTTATAAGCCACAAGAGAGAGAAATCATATCACATATAGGGGGAGACCAATTCGTATCTCAGCAGATTTTTCAACCCAGACCCTCAAATCCAGGAGGTTGTAGAACAACATATACCATGCACTGAAAGAAAATGGATGCCAACCAAGAATCTTATATCCAGCAAAACTAAGCTTTGGATTTGATTATGAAATAAAAGCCTTCCATGATAAACAAAAGTTAAAAGAATTTACTACTAGAAAGCCTGCACTTCAGAACATCATCAGCAAAATGTACTCTTTCTTGAACCCATGAAGTTGGGTGTTTAAAGACATGAGGCCTTTGTCAGGTCCTAGAGAGGGGATGTTTCTTTGGGTTGTTCTTTCCCAGAGCTTCTACCCACCCTCCTTCCCACCCTGCTATAATCTGGTACCTAATAACTTTTCAGTCAGTCAACATAGATTATATTTGAGGCTTACATTTTTACAATTTTCATAATGGATGATATTTAGATATTTATTTTAATGTCAACATACATTTAAAAACCCTGCCATCTCAAATCCTGAAAGTAGAGATTGACAGACATTTCTAATATTTATTTATAGAGCTCCAGTGTTTGTACAGTATCCTGAAAATCAAAGGCATTGATTAGGTTTATAGAAATTGCAATAAGTCTCAGCCATACTAAATTGGATTGAATACTGTAACTTGTTTTAGTCATTGAAAGACGCAATTATTTCCAGATATATATGTCTGCCACTGCCTGTCTTCTTGAGTTAGTATCTTGCTTCCACTTCCTGTCCTCTCTATCCCCAGAACTCCTCTTTAAATCTTCCTGGCTCTTGCTTTTATCCTCTGGCCATCTACCTGCCATAATGCAGTGTGGTTCAGAAGTAAAACCACCAGGTCATGTCAGCATGCGGTATGATTTTCAAGGTGGCTAAACTAGGGGTTTTGATTAAGGACATCAAAGTCTCACAAATTAGGTGGGCTTGAAGGGCAGTCTCTCAGGCTCATTCTTTCTCTGCTGCTCCTGACTTTGCCTGCTGCACTGAGCGCCTCTCGTGCCTGGGAGAGCATGGATGCCAGCACGCAGGATGTGTGTGCCTGCATGTACATGTGGGACGCCCTTTTCTGAAAATCTTCACTTGGCTGTTATTTTTGCCCTGTCCTGGTATGTATTTCCTCTTTTCTTTGAGCTCCCCTATTCCAATGCAGAGAAAGTCATCTGTGAGGACACTCTCATGTAGGAATGAACTCTCTGAAGACAAGAGAAATCTCCTCACAGACTCGCAAGTGGGAAAGGACGCTGCAGCGCGTACTTATGCACGGGCACTGCCATGTGCTCAGTTGTGTGGAAGCAGAGAGGATGACGGGCGTCCACCTGCAGTCCTGGTAGAGGGTGATGGATAGCCACTGCTTCCTCCCTCCTGTCTTCTAGAGGCTTCTGGCCTTCCAGTTGGTACCTTTTGCAGCCCTTTACTCTCCTCCCCTTATCAGGGGCTCCTGGGATCTATAATATGCTTCTATTGATTACCTGCAGAGGGGCAGAAGCATTTTCTGATTGGTACTGCTGATGGCTGATCCCCAAGTGAGTACCTCTGTGTGGAAAGGATCTGAGGATGATCTGGCAGCAGGGAGGGTCACACTTGTATGTGACAGTACACACAAGCACAAGTGTGCACAGGCCTGGGTACACACACACACACACACACACACACACACACACACACACACACACACCCTCTCAGGATCCTGCTGCAACTCCCAGAGCTTGATGCATTGCCTTTCTGGCCTTCGTGGTTTTCTTTTGACCGCACTGCTCTCATTTGGATTGCTAGCCCAGAACTTCAGGGGAAAGACAGACTCTATCTATTCCAGAACCCATTGGGTTACAGCAGTTGTAAATAGAAGACACCCCAGAAAATGCTGTGTGACTCAAGGACTGAAGAGTTCACCTCCTGGCCTCCATTTCCTCCTTCTGCATTGCTCATGTCTTCTCACTGCCACCACAGCTTTACTGGTGATCCAACGTCTCTCTTCCACTTCCCTTGAGCAAGAACTGTAGAAGCATGTATTTTTTCCTCCCTTTCTTTTTTCAGGTATATAGGTTACCACTTTCTTTTTCTCTGGCTGTGGTGGGACATAGGTAGGGGAGGTAGCAACACCTTTTTATGCCCCATCACATCCTTTGACTAGGTCTTGCTTTCTGTCTCTGACTACCCCCTAGCCTGTCCTCACTGCTGAGCAGTGACCCGCTGTTGCAGTGCCGTGCCAGTAGCACACCCTGCATAGCTGCTGCCATCATCCTGCCCGAAGTACAGGAGTCCCAGCAGGTCATGCTGTGAGCCAGAAAGCCCTTTCTCACTCGGTGTTGTCCCCGTTTTTCTCATTCCTTACACCAGGGCATTGAAGCCCTGCTCTAAGCATCATAGCAGGATGGAGGCTTTTTCCTGTAAAGACCCAGATTACAAGTGAGAAAATTGAGACCAAGGAGCCATGGATGATAGTGTCAACTAGACTGCTGGCCAGGATTTAGCTACCTTCAAATTACACTTCACTGTCTGTATCAGTGGGATCCAAAGGGCCCCCATGAGGCACAGTTGCCGTGGAAGGCCGCAGTGGAGTCCGCATCAGTGCTGGTGACATTTTATTTGAGATGTGGTGATGGAGTGAAGCTGGGGAGGTGTGGAGGTGATGCTCAGTTCTGGGCTGAGTGCTATGTGAACATCCTCCCCAGATGTCTTTCAGTAAAGCACAGGAGGAAAAGCTGCTGCTGTGAAGGCAGGGCTGGTTCCTGCAGAAAGACCAGCCGAAGAAAGCAACACCCAGAGTCTCTCTGTGACTAAGAGGCACTGGTCTGCTGATCAGGGGCAGTGCAGCTGCATGCTAGAGATCTTAGAAAGTGCAGAATGTTGTTTCAAAGAAAAATTAAAATTGCATTCATTATGAGATCAATATTAATATTTCCTATAATATTTTATTGTATAACCATTCTAGTCTTCCTTTTCTGTGTCTCAGATAAACTTTCTACAGGGTCACTATTTTTCAATAGCCTGATTTTTTAAATGACTGTGTAGTATCCTTCTTCATTGATAATGCCATAATTTGTCTACTCATTTTAAGATATTTGGATTTTTCCCAATTCATCATTGTTACAAGTAATGTTGCATCTCAGTGGTTATTTCTTTGAAATATATTACTTGCAAAATTATTCAGTAGAAGGAAATGAATCCCTTTTAGAATGTGCTGTAGATTGTCAGATTTCACTTTGGAAAGTGGCCCAGTTCATATTACCACCAGTAAGATCTGAAAACAAAGATGTCGTGTCCGCCAAAAACTAAAAAATAAATATTAAAAAATTCTCTCTCCCTCCCTCTCTCTCTCTCTCTCTCTCTCTCTCTCTCTCTCTCTCAAAAAAAAAAAAAAAAAAAAAAAAAGATCTGAAAGGTCCCACTGAAAACTCAGTTATTTGGTCTCCCTTTAAAAAAAGACATTTCACCATCTAAAAGCCAGTTCTTATGTATGATTTATAATAATGTAGGTTCACATCTTTTAGTTCATAAAAATATTGAATTTGGATTCTCTCCAATTTCCCTTTTAATAGAAAAGCTTAAGTTTAGTAAAAAAAAATTCTACTTAATAGTTTTATTGAGTAGAGAAACATACTTTGATTTCTAAATTTTCATGACCAATAACATAAGCAATTAATTAATTAAATCTTTGTAGAAACTTGAAAAATGCAGGGATTTAGTTAGACTGTTAAATAATGGAAATGACCACTGACAGGAAAGGTGGACTTTAGACAGTATACATTATCATACAGCTAATTTCTCATTTCAAGCAGATGTCAATTATATGACTTAAAAGCCTTTAAAATATATATTCAGCTAGTGAATATAAATTATCACATTTGGGAACAATTTTAGTAAGAAACACATGAGTGTAAAACTATAGTAAGCAGTGAAATGCTAAACAAGATGCCAGACACCTGGGCCAAGAGAAACCTGCGGGGAGAGACCTTGGGCAAGTTTCCTGCACTCTCTACCCTCCACCCCCCACCCCAAAAAAGGAAATTTGTTTTTATTTTCCCTATTCCAGTTTCACTGTGTTATCTATTGAGATGAGACATGACAGTTCATCAGAATGGACAGTGTCTCCCTGTCACTCCCCATTGAGAAGGAACCCTGAAGAGCCTTGAGCAGATGTTGAACCCTGGGGAGGGACCAGACTTTTAGTTCAGCTTCAAGAGAAAGGGGACCTGTGCTCACCATTCTTTTTGTTGGTAATAACCCAGGGCAATAGATAGCTCTTCACAGGCCCTTCCTTCCTTCCTTCCTTCCTTCCTTTCTTCCTTCCTTCCTTCCTTCCTTCCTTCCTTCCTTCCAACCCACTGAGGAACATCCCCAGC
Organism: Ictidomys tridecemlineatus; assembly: GCF_052094955.1. NCBI lineage: Eukaryota > Metazoa > Chordata > Mammalia > Rodentia > Sciuridae > Ictidomys > Ictidomys tridecemlineatus. The sequence continues at coordinate 120,919,527 of NC_135486.1, forward strand.
CCTTTTTATTTTATTTTATTTTTTTAATTTTGAGTCAGGGCCTTGCTGAATTGCTGAGGCTAACCTTGCCTGCAATCCTCCTGCCTCAGTCTCCTGAATTGCTGGGATTACGGGTGTGAGCTACCATGCCCAGCTTTACAGGCATTTATGTATGTAGTTGATAATACTTCTGTAAGTCTCTGCAGGTTTGACTGGATATAAGATAGAACTTAAATATTTTTTCTGCATGATCCTGAGACCACTAGACCACTAGTTCTCATTTTTACCTCTCTGAAAACTAAGATTTACTATGAGTTTGACTAAGCCATTACCTGTCAATCTTCTTAACCAGTGAAAGATTAAAAAAGATAAGTGGGTAAAATTATCTTAGGAATGTATTTCCAATGCATATTTTTGTTGAAGTTTATCATGTTGTTTAGGCAACAAACAGATATGAATAGAAAAACTATTCACTATGGATGATACGTAGCTCAACAGCTTGTTTTGAGGACACCAACATATTTGGTGGGTGGAGGGGTTGGCTGGGATTAGCATGCCAGGTTTACCACTGTGCTATACCCCAGTGCTGTTGCTTTAAAATATATAAAATGATCATCTATTTTACAAAGTAACAGTGTTCCTTTTTCATGTAACAAAACTAGACAGTTCAGAATTTAATGGCATTCCATAGCCATCAACACATATTTAGCACATGATTTTCAGATTTTCAGCCACATCAGTCATTTTGAAATTGTCACCTGAGCATCATTAAGCACCTGAATGCAAGCATCCAGGATGGTGACTTGTAAAGATTTCTGTTTGCTTCTGACTTTAAGGATGGAGGTGACAACTTTGACACTTTGTTATAAAAATGAAACACCTCAAATGCCATCTTTCCCTCATGAAGTTCAGAAATGTCCACAGGTAATTGTTTAAAGTTATAGCTGTCACCTGAGGCAGAAGGATCACAAGTTCAAGGCCACCCTCAGAAACTTGGCAAGATCCTGTCTCAAAAAAAAAAAAAAATTTTTTTAAAGGTGGGGGATGAGGATATAGATCACTGGCAAAGCATCCCTGAGTTTAATCCCAGTAGAGAGTAATAATAATAATAACTAGAGTTACCAAGGGCAGTGGTCTCAGCCATTCAGGAAACTGAGGCTGAAGATCACTTGAATCCAGGAGTTTAGAGCAAGCTTCAGCAGACATCATCTCTGAAACGGATACACACACACACACACACACACACACACACACACACACACACACACACACTCTAAAACAGTAAGGGGGAGGGAAGAATAAAAGTTTATTAGATTAGACGGGGAATGAAGGGAAAGGAGAGGGGATGGGAATAGGAAAGACAATAGAATGAATCGGACATAACTTTCCTATGCTCAAACGAATTCACTACCAGTGTAACTCCACATCATGTACAGCCACAAGAATGGGGTCCTAATTAGAAGAAGTTATACTCCATATATGTATAATATGCCAAAGTACTGTCTATTGTCATGTATATCTAAATTTTAAAAGAAAAAAACTAGATACAGTGTCTGGTCAAGTATTATTATGTGCCAGATACATAATCTAGTTTTGCATGCATTTTCTGTGTGAACCTCACTTAACCTCACAACTTTGCATGTCAGATGTCATTTTCGGCTGTGTTTTCAGGGATATGGAAGCCAAGGCAGAGACTTAACGCCATGAGCAAAAAATGACACAAGAGAAGACTTCAGTTCTTCTTCCTACATTCCTCCTCCTCATGCACTTCCTTGCAGTAACCCAGACTTCACTGACAGCAGTTTAAAATCTATTCAAATGCTCGAACAAGATCTCCATTGATGCACCATGGAATATAGGGTTCAACCTTAGCCCTAAAATAATTTTTTTAGGGCAAGAGTCAGCAAGATATTTACAACCAGGCGTGGTGGTTCAGGCCTGTAATCCCAGCAGTTTAGGGGGCTGACGCAGGAGGATTGCAAGTTCAAAACCAGGCTCAGCAAAAGCGAAGCACTGAGCAACTCAGTGAGACCCTGTCTCTAAATAAAATACGAAAAGTGCTAGGGATGTGGCTCAGTGGTAAAGTACCCCTGAGTTCAATCCCCAAAAAAGAAAAGATACTTACTTTTGAGCAAAACCACAACTCAAAGAGTTATTGAGTTAATCATAGAAAGTACTCCTGACTAAGTAAACAAAGTAATCTGTCAAATACTTCAGTCTTCTGTCTGCATGTTGTAATGTAATTAAATAAATAAATTACCTACACACACATATTTGCTTTGTCATAGAAGTGTTGAGTTTTAAATGAGATTAATCCAAAGTCTCTTGCTTAGGTGACATGGTTTGTTTTGATGTCCATAACCATGAGTTCTGTTTTTTGAGTTTTTTTTCCCTATCAAGGAGATAGCTTTATTTTCATAATCTTACTGTTTTAAACTACTGGTCCAGTATCTAGGTTGACTTTTGTCCCTAACATAAAGTAGCTATTTAATTTTTTTTCCTTTCAAAAGGACCTAAATTTTATTTATTTTTACATAACTCAATGAATACTTATTGATAGCAAGTGAAACTTAGCTAAGATTACGCGTCTGTCATGCTGATCTTGCCAAGCTTTGCTTGGATTGAAGGCTTTCAGGCATGCAAAGGCCAGCTCAGCCCCTTGTTAGCAGAGGGGGCGACAGTTCATTCTTTCTTTGTTCCAAAGGAAGAGAAAGAGATGACGGAATGATGATAGTGAAGTCCTGGGGCCCCAGCAATCTTTTAAATGCTTCTAGTACAAACACACTCCCCAGCATTTCTGGGGATGGGCTTGAAAGTTAAAAAGAATGTCTGTAGCCTTGAGGGTATTAATCCTAAAACATAGAATATTTAAAGAGCACAGTGACCACTTCTTCTATGTTGTCCATTTCTCAGAGGTAGGCTGAGAAGGGTTTATTTTTAAATAATAAGACTAGTTGTTTAAAAGTGTCACTAAAGTTAACCCATGGATTACCATAAAGTATTGAACTGAGATTATAATTTCTTAACCAATTATCATCAATAGGCTCTTATATAATGAAGAGACATATTTAGCCTTAAATTAGTTGAAATATGCAAACTTTAGAACAATGTTTAACCTATATTCAATGCTCTATAATATTACCTCTACTTTAGTTCAAAGCTGACATGTCCTGGCACAAGTTTGTCTGTCTTTTCTCAGATATAACCGGAAAATGTCTATGTCATATGTATTTGGGAGATTTTTCTATAGTTGAATATGTAGATGAAGAATATTGATGTTCCTTTTGGCTAAAAACAAGAGGTGACAAATAATGAATAGTCAGGGTGGGTGAGCTTTGCTCTTAGGTCTATAGGAGTGCACTGAGTACTTTTCAAGGAGGCATACCTTCAAAGGGGTCTCAAAGACATTTTGGGGACAGTAGTTACAGGGTAGTAACAATCACATTGTAATTATTGTGACTTGTGTAGAACTTTTGGAAGCCTTTCAGCATTTCCAATTGCCCTGTGAGCACTACATGGTTCAGAACTGAGTCGAGAGCCAGTGGAATCGGTTCCTATAAGATATAGTGGGGTGAGTGCCTATCTATCTGTCATCACAGAAGTGACTATTTCCTGTCTTACAACTCCATACTGTATTGCTCTACATACTGGTTGGAAAAGCTGGTTCTCAGACTTTTAGACCAGAGTGTAACTACGTTAGTGAGGCTTTAGGACCAGGTTTTGATGGTTTGGAGATCTGAGAGCATTTAGAAACATGACTTCTCCAGTGCAGCTCAGTCATGAGAGACCATGGAAATATGAGGAACGGGACATCAACAACAAGATCCTCTACCTTCCTTTTTGGTCCATACCCTGTAAAGATTATTGTAATAGAAATCTGCTTTTTTATTTGCATGTGCCACAACTCATGTCCCAGCCTTTGTGCACCAGCACCCATCACATACTTGTTATTGTTCAGATCTCCACTGAACTCACCATAAGAGCCCACCCAGATCACTTAAAGGGATCGCAAATAGTGAAATGAGCACAGTAGAAAATCGCTATTCTATTGTACAGTAAGACCTATGAATTACATCTAAAATGTTACTATTTTTATGTGCTCTGTAAAGAAAGGGAGTATGAAGGTTTACAGTTACTTTAAAATTCTTTTTTTTTTTAGCGAGAGAGAGAGAGAATTTTTTTAATATTTATTTTTTAGTTTCTGGTGAACCCAACATCGTTATTTTATTTTTATGTGGTGCTGAGGATTGAACCCAGTGCCCCGTGCGTGCCAGGCGAGCGCGTTACGGCTTGAGCCATATCCCCAGCCCCTACTTTAAAACTCTTGATGCAGGAAGAGAGACCAGTGTCCTTTCAACTTGGTTCCATTCCTTGATTTGCAAGTCTGCTCTTGGCCATGAAGGTGCAGGGCTCGTCTCTGTAGTACACTGCCTCTCCTGCTTTTTGCGCATAGACTTGAGAGGAAAGAGATAAAGTGATGGGAGAATTAAAGCTCCCAAGTGTTTGACTCCACAGGTTTTTAAGGATTCTAAGATCTGCAAAACTGAGTCAGTCTTGGCACTTGGTATTGGACCAGGGTGTCTGTAGAATAGGTGGAAGGCGAGTTTGTTTGCCCTTGGCTGTTACCCACTGGTCCAGTAGTCAACTCGAAAGAGGGATGGGGAGGCAGACCAGCTGCATCTCCTGCTAACGGGTCAGAACTTTACATTTAGATGTGGGAAAGCTTTCATATGTGGGCTTAGAGGTGAGCCTGAGCGGGACCCAGGCTGACTTGAGGGGAGTGTGGAAAGAGCCTGAGGCTGGGCCAAGTCCAGGCAGGAAGCCGCAGCGGCAGCCTGAGACCTCTGCTGTCCCCTGTGCCCCTACCTCTCCCTGAATTCTCACTTTCAGAAGACACAGGGCAAGAGCATCAGGTGCAATACAGCACGAAGCACAGTTTCTTCTGCTCAACCTGCAAAAGGTATGTTTCCCTCAGAGCACTTGTCATGCCAAGATGATTTCATTCTAACACAGGTTGGAGAATGTTAATACAGGAAAAGGAGCTGCACCTGAAGTAAAAGAACAAGCTTCCTTCTGCATCAGCACTTTTGTTGGTTTCCACATAAAGTTGAGGATCAGCTGGGGGTGGGGCTCAGCGGTGTGCTTTCCTAGCATGTGTGAGGCCCTGGGGTCCCCCTGCAGCATGGCTAAATAAATAAGCAAAACTAGGTTCACTCAGCATCGACTCTATCTTACCCGATAAACCCTGAAATTCCAAAGGCAATGTCACACTTGTGCCTCTGCACAGGCCTACTGCTCTGCGGTTTATGCTGGAAGCCCACCTCTCTCCCAGACTCCAGTTTGTAGTTTGTGAATGAAGGGAGTTGCGAAGCTTGTTGACTTCGCATTGTCACCATCTGGACCCTCAATGGTGTATACCTCATGAGTTGTGAGGATTAAGGAGATGGTGTGTGGACACCCGGAAGCCCTTGTGGGGTCTTGGAGCACTCAGCTCTGGGTGGTCGTCCACATAACTTTGCATCAAGACTAAACCTAATGCTCATTCTGTGTTTCCCCTCTGCATTTTTGTTTCCCAAAAAGTTGATACATCTTATTGCCAAAGAACATTTTTAAAGCTTTCTTGGTGTTTTGATACTTCTGATGTGGGTGATCCCAATGTGATACAAGTACTTTGAAAAGTGGTGCTGAGTTCTGTTTCTTGGGCTTGTAGAAGATCTCTTAAGAGAGTTAGAATAAGGACATGACTGTTCTTAATCCAGTCTTAACCTTTTCTCCATGAGTAATTTCTGGTAATCTCATGTCTGGAAACCCGATTGTTTTAGAAGGACCCCTTTAGCTTACCTGAACTTAGAGAAGCGGTGGGGATGAGGGGCAGTTATTAAAAGAAGATGTGGTTAGAGAGGAGGATGGAGCAAATAAAAATGGAGTGTGGAAAGCCAAATCAATGTTTCTGGGGCTGAGGACGCACCAGGTGGACAAGAGAAGTCTGAACTGTCATGGCAGATGTCTTCTTAGCCTCTGCTTTCTTACCGAGCGGGGTTTGACTTTCGTGCTTAATATTTTTTAATTTGCATCTATCATTAGTGCTAGTGTACACATCTTCAAGTTGCATATGTTTTAAAAGCAATTAAATAAGATGCCAGTGTAAAGACTAGTCAGGGTTAGTTAGTGACCCTTTTAAGAATTTTTAGGTCTCAGTAAAGAATGTTACTTTTTCTTTCTTCCCTATGCCCAGCCTCCCCAGAAATAAAAAGTAAAGATATGAAGTCTATCTTCTCCCTTTTGTCAGTTTAAGTAAAAAGAGCTTTTGCTTCCCTTTTAATAGTAGAATTTGTGTGTTTTAGTATAGGCAGTGACTTGGCCTCAAGCTGAGTTTAGATCTGAAAAGATGAGAATATTAAAGTTTGTCAGTCAGCCCACAAACCAATTAAGTATTTCTAAGCTGACAGAAAGTGGGGTGGAGTTTTTTTTCTTTTCTCCACCAATACACCTCACAATAAAAAAGAAATCAGATCAAATAGAAAAACTCTTTGTAAAGGTGGGACTGACAAGTGGGTGATAAGAAGAGATGGGCCAACACTGAGACCAGAATGTAGGCCAGAAACTCGGAGTTCACCGTCCAGTGGGACTTCTTGCCACGGCAGGAATGTTCTGCGTGATCCAGCCTGGGGGCCACAAGACACCTGGGAACGGATAACTGGTGTAACTAGGATCTGAATTTTAAATTTTATTTAATTTTAATGCATTTAAACTTAACTAACCACATGTGGCTAATGCCTCTGACAGTACAGGACTAGAAAATCTATGTAGTAACACACATTTCCATATACCAAAAAACTGCTGAGGAGCATCTGATTGCTGTAGTTATGAATGGTTGATTTGGGCCTGAAAGAAAGTCCACATTGCTGTCCCATGGAAGATAATTAGACTTGTTGTTCCAAAGGACAAGAATAAGACCACTTAGGAAAAATCACAAGGGTAACTTATTCAGGCTTAGCATAAAAAAAAGCTTCCTGGGGCTGGGGCTCAGCAGTCCCACACTTGCCTGGCATGTGTGAGGTACTGGGTTCGTTTCTCAACACCAAATATAAATAAATAAAATAAAGGTCTATCAACAACTAAAATAAATACACACACACACACACACACACACACACACACACACACATATATATATATTTTTTTTTAAAGCTTCCTTTCAATTAGTCAAATAGAATTCTGTCCAGGCATCCTAGTGTTGAGAAATCCCCAGTGCCAAGAATGCTCAGCGTTAGGCTTCGTAGCAGTTTGGCAGGAACCTAAGCTCAATGTATCTAAAATGAAGATACTGACACTGGTCCCATCTTCCCCACACACGTCTCCTGTTGCATCAAAGATTCAATGAAATACTGTTTTTATAAAGGCTCTGCAGCTCCCAGGATATTTAAATAAGCCTATTAATAGGCTAAATACAGTAATTAAAGGACTTTAGGTATTTTCTGTTACTTTAAGACTGTTTGTTCTAAAATAAGCAAAAAGCTACTCTTTGGGACCTGAAGGAGAACTCCATTGTTTTGACAGTAAATCTGCCTCTTTGTGACTGTGGCAAGCGGCACTGGCCCTTTCATCATTGATTTCAAACATATCAGGGATTACTTCATCTGGAGAAGGTGAAATTGGCACACTAGCCTTTCCAAACACCCAGATAATTCCTGTCAATAAGCAAACTGAGAAACTCATGGTAGTTTGGCTGTGGTAGATGCTCTCATTGCTGAGATACCTAGTTAGTACTTGTATCGTCAATCAGACTTGGGACCTGCTGGGTCCTACTGTTGAATGTAACAGATTAATGGGAAAGGAGCCTTGTAGGTAATGTCTTAGCAGTGACCTTAAATAGCAAAGAATTTCCACCAGCCTCATGAACCAGACATGGTGCAGAATTCATTGGCCCTGCTTGTCCTCCCATGGAGATTTGGAGATGGCAGGGCTGTGGGTGTGGAGCTCAGGCACCCAGCGGTGGGGCTACTGCTGACATAAAGAGCTCCCATGGAATTTATTAGCTGCATTTTAGCACTGGAGCTTGCATCTCTACTTAGTAGGAGTGATGGTTCAGAAAGATAATGATGGCCCTTAGGTTATTCTTGATAGACCGTTCTTTCTTTTTAAGCAGGACTTTTCCTTGTCCTTTTTCTTGTTAAAATGGGAAGTGCAGAGTGCTCTCATTAGGATGTAGGCCCCGAGCTTTCAAGGACATGAAGTGCTTTCCTTCCCTTCCTTTTCCTACTGCCTTTCCCTTCCCAGGCCTTCCCCTGCATTTTGAGTAGACACACAGTTACCTTTACATGGACGATTGCATACTAATAAAAACTACAAATAAGGAGCATCAAACAGCCCCTATTGTGCTAATTGGCCTTTGGACTCCTACAGACTTCTCTGGAGAATAATACTATCTACCCAACGCAGAGCTGCGGGATTGCAACTCAGCCCTGTTTCATGGATGGCTGTCCTCATCTGTGGCAAGTGTGCTCACGTAGACATTCCTGCACTTGCTCTCCTGCCAGCCCTGATCACTGTGTACTTAGGTGGAGTTGCTGGAGAACCCAGTGCTCCACACTAGTTGGGTCTGACACGCATCACTTTCTCTGCTAGGCTCTGGTGCTGGGACACTTTCGTTTTCACAGTCCTTATGTTTTTGATCTTGGTGTTCCTCTCATCTTAAACTCTCCAGTCCAGACCTTCCCATCACATGCCACTATCTGTAGATACTGTACCAGGAATATCAAGGATGTCCAAAGATCCTCCTTGACTTCCATTTCCTATATTCACATTTTTTGCTGGAACTGCTATGTGTGCAGCAGCACCCATCTCCAGCCACCTCCTTTCCTTGCCCTCCTGCCACTCAGTTGACAGGCCATGTCCATCTTTGCCCCTGGAGTCTTGGGTCTGGACCTTTCTTTGACCCTGATGTACTGTCATGGTGAAGATTCCTCTTACCTTCAACTTAGATGAATATCCTAGTCTCCCAAATGCCCCATCCTGTTCCACTGTAAACCATCTTCCAAACACTACACATCTGGTCCTGTCATGTGTGTGCTCAGACTTCTCTGTATGGCACTCTCCTGTTCCATATCAGCTTTTGGCTGAAGGTTCCATAGCCAAACTGTTGCTAGAGGTAGAAGGAAAAGAAGATTGGCACCTCCAGAGTTGGAAGTGGGTGTGGCATGTGGTAAAGCAGAGTGGGGAGCGTGATGAGTGTAGAGCTGGCTGGCTAACAGTGGTTGACTCAGCCCCTGCTGGATCCTGCGGGTGTATCCCGCAGGACACCGTAGGACAGATCTGACTTGATGGCCAGTGTTTACTGCAGGGACATGGACAAGCAAGTAGGGATCTCTGCTGGGCATCCACTGCTCCTTGCTCCACAGAGCAGTTTAAAGTTAGCCGCCGTGCTTCTCCTAGTGGTTAATGGGGCTGCCTCCACTGATACAGGTGTTTTGATCCTAAAGAGACAATTGTAGATGAACTTCAAAGGGGTTTGTTGCCAAATCTAGTGCAAGACTGAAATTGGGTCTCTGAAAAAAATCAAGCTATTTTGTAATGCAGGTCTTTGGTGGACTCCTGAAAGCATACTTGCTGGTGTCTCTGGATTTGGGTTTTAGGTTTTGTTGTTTTCCTCCTATATCTCACACCCTCTCACCCACCCCTGACCTCAGTACTCCTGGCAAGAAAGCAGTGTTGTTTCTGTATTTGGCAGCATGTTCTGTAGTGAAAAGAGGCCAGTGGAAGGGAATGAGTGTGAGTGACAGATCCCCAGGTAATGCTGCGGGGGAGCACTTGATCTGACCTGTTTGAAGCTGAGAACTTGCCACGTCACACTGGAATGGTTGCTGCTGGGCATGGCTTTCATCCTTGCTTATTCTTTTTTTATTTTTATTTTTTAGCCTTCTTGAATTTTTTCACAAATGGATACTTTTTCCTGTATATATGTGTGTCTGTAAGAGCATTTGTGTTTTTGTTTTTAATGTTTCTTGTCATGGCAGAGCAGGGTTGTAAACTTTTTAAGCAGATTGTAAATTTTAATGAATCCATCATTTGCTTTGGAAAGGGTATGTTTTCAGATAGTGAAGAGTAATTTCATTTTTCTAACAATTCTGCAAGAATATTGTAGAGAAAATAATAACTAATATCTTGAGCACTCACCACATGGTAGACACCATTTTAACACCTTATGTATTAACTTGTTTGATTTCCAGGAGGATCTGTTGCGACTGGTTTTCCCTGACATTTGAAGACCCTAAACGAAGGCAGTTAAATACTGAGATGGCACACTTAGTGAGAGATCCAGGACTCAAACAGGCAGAGGTCTATGGTGTTTATCTGGCTACTCTCAGGTCCAGGGGACATGGGCATGGGGCCCAAGGAGCCCAAGAATTTTTCCTGGGCCAGTACCCTGCTTGACATAAAAGGTACCCAGAACATGGCCCCTGCCTTCAAGATCTTTACCGTCTGAGAAGGTGGCTAAGCCTTTCTGGGTCACTCATGTATCTCCATTGGTGAGCACAGTGATAGGAGGTGTTCAAGGAAGTATTGCTTGAACTGATATATGTTTTTAAAGGTTAATATAAGTTGTGACTTGTCAAGGTTGAACCATAATCATGTGACAATAAAAGGGAACTTGAGACTTCCAAAACATAGTGGCCATGAGTTGCTACCTTTGGAAATCCCAGCAGGGAAAAACTTGTGGTGCTGGTCAGGTCAGACTCTTTCCAGGTGTGTGTGGGGTCACCTACCTCTCGTAATTCATGAATCTCTCATACCTGTCACATGGAGCTTTTCTTGCTAGAGAATCATCAAATGAATTCTTTCATAGTGTGTTGTTGTGGGAGAAGGGTGGTGAGGTTGAAGAGGATGGAAAAGAAAATGGATAACTTCCAGATAGATCATTAGTCAGAATTAGAAGGATACTGTACAGTGGCCAGTATGGTGAGCAAGGGCAAGTCATAATGGTCCTACAGTCTTAACCCCTTAAAAATTATGAGCTTACAGGTTAGAGGGAAAGACTTACTAAGCTTTCATTTTGGGTTATCTGGATTGAGATTGGGAAAGGGATTTCAGGCTACCTAATGCCCGTAATACCACCGTCCACCTTAGGTTGTTAATTCTTTAAGCATTGGGCTGGGAGTTCTCTGTGGCCTTCTGGGTGTTGACAACACAAATAAAGGATGAGGGATTCAAGTGGCATGTTGGCTGATTGCAGCTAGGGTGCTAGAGAATGGTTCACAAAATGTCGGAAGGCGGCATCCAGTTTTGCCAGAACGTGTTCAGAGGAGTGAGACACAGCCTCTGGCTCTCTTAAACACTTTACTACCATCATCCTCCCGGAACTGCTGCATTAGGTACCTCGTGTTTGATTTGAACTCTGTGTTTATGCCCGTCGATGCCACTTTGGTGCTGCTGGGGCAGAAAGTGGGCATGTATGTGCTGTCTCCACGAAGCACGACTGAGGGGCATTGTAAAAGGGCCTCCAAGGAGTAGCCTAACATTTCAAAAGATGTATAGAACAAGTGTCTACTTACGTTTAGGTTTTACAGAACATTTCTCTTCTATCTTTTCATGTCAGCAAGAGTTTCTGAGATTTAAATAAATAAAACTTGTTAGAATGTAAAAATGTCAAAAAAATACAATATATCAAGTTACTACTGAAAGAATTAGGCGATCCCCTTCCTGCTGCCTCCTGGACAGAGACAGCTTCACTGTAAGGCTCTGTGTTCTGTAACAAGCCAAGGGATGTGTGTGTCGGGCACTTCCAGATCTGGTCTTTTGCCTTAATGGAAGAAGTCAGGTGAGGGCGCAGAACAGAAAAGTTAATAACAGCCGATCCTTTTTTTTTTTTTTCTTCTCTTAGAAATATCTCCGCCCAGTGAAATTTGTGAGATTTTTAAAAAATAGTTTCAAACACATCATTAAGTAGGATTTACTGTGGTAAGACAGGGAGAAGCAATCAAATCCAGGAAAACCTTGAACTTCACAAAGTGCTTGCAAAGTACCTCCTTTGTTTATTGCTCTAGGTTTACTTGTTCAGTCTGCATTACTCTTCCTGGCCCTCCTAGGGCCCGTAACTCCCATCTCCCTAGGAGCAAATGTCCATTGAGTGAATTGGCTTGGAAGGTGGCTTTGGGAAACATTGCACAGACAACCATGATAAATTACGGTGTGGTGCCTTGATCACATCCTTCCTTCTGGTCTGAGTAACTGACTCTTGAAAATTGCCCTTATGGAGTGTATATAATCCTGAGGAAGCCACCAAAATAAGTAAACTAAAATTTAAAAAAATTATCTTATTCAATAGAAAGACCAGATTTACCCTAAGACTTGCCTACTTATGCCTTATCCTCCAGGGATGAGATAATAAGGATACCAGATATCAGCAGTCACACCAGCTAAGTGCAGAGAAGCACTAAACAACTTATAACAGCTCCCTTGATTTGGATCCTTGCTAGTGTATCTTAACATGGTGACCTTCCATGTCAATGGCTAGATACCCAGCACTAGTCTAAATGCTTTACTTATGATAACTGTGTTTAATCATCACAGATTTGTGAGACAGGTAGTATTAGGGGTGAGGAAACAGGAGCTGGCGGAACTCACAGTTGATGGAGCCGGGATAAAAGTCCAGTGCTATGGGGGCTGTGGTCCTTTTGTTCTAACCACTGGCAGCTGGGCCTCCTTTAGTATGGCGTACCCTTCCAGGCCTCTCAGCACCAGATGTGCACATATAAAGCCTCAAAGTCACCATCAGCCCCCAGGAGCACAGTACTGAGGACATGAGTCTCCTGGTCTTCCTGGTGTGGCTGCACTGATTAATGTACCTTTTGGCTTCTCACCATGGCCCCTTCTGTTTGGATTTGGGGGTAAATGACCAGACCTGATTTGTTAGATCCCCAGAGTCAGGCTCTGGCCTGGGACTGCCACAACATTATTTATGAAATTAACAGTGTCCTTGTGGCCTAAGAAAGTCGGTCCTTTTCTGCAGTAGAACTTTTCAGGGAGACCGTTGAAAGGATGCAGGGAAGTCTCACTGAGGACAAGTTCAGAACACTCAGTTCACCTTGTGGAGGGGCTTCAGCAATGCATTGCTATGTAAATTATTTTTCATGTTGTATGAGCAAAGACTTAAAATCATTCTCTCTCCCTGCTCATGGGGAAGGTGAAGAATTTATAGGAGGAAAGACCCCAAAGGCCTCTCAGGCTCAGCCTTTCATTTTCTACAAAAGGAGAGTGAGAACCATGGAGAAAAACTCACCTTGCTGAAGGGAAGTAAGCCCAGGGCCCCTGTCCCTTCTCTCCTGCTAAATCATGCTCGGCTTCCGGCACTCAGAGGCTACTGGGATTGAAGCGGGGAGGACATGAGCATCTGAGAGTCCTATGTCCTCACTCCCAGGGACCAGAACAGGTTTAACATATTGAGGTCCCATATAAGAAATTATTTGAATTATTCTTCTCATGTAAAGTAGTGATCAAGGCTGAAACTCACCATGGTCAAGCACAGGAATATGTGGGGAGGATGGTGGGCATGTGTGCTGCCTCCAGCTCTTCATTCCTCCCATGTCTTAGGTCAGCGGTTCACTGTAGCGATTGTTACCTCTGTTTAATTGATGGAAAAAGAGCTCAGCCAAATCTTGTGATCAGTCTACTCAGAAGGTAAAATGAGAAAATATTTTAAGACAATTAAGAATAAACATGGCTACCCACCCTCACCCCCAATTAGATTCTGAAAAACTAGACTTAGAAAACAGAGTCCTTGGGCTGGGGATGTGGCTCAAGCGGTAGTGTGCTCACCTGGCGAGTGTGTGGCCCGCGTTCGATCCTCAGCACCACATACAAACAAAGATGTTGTGTCTGCCGAAAACTAAAAAAATAAGTATTAAAAAATTCTCTCTCTCTCATCTCTCTCTCTCTCTCTTTAAATAAAAAAAGAAAAAGAAAAAAGAAACCAGAGTCCTAAATACCAGTCCCCACCCTGCAGGTGAACAAAATCAGAGCGGCCTCAGACCCACTGAGGAGGACCACAGGTGAGGTGGCAAGCCTGGGCAGCTGCTGCTGCAGGTCTCAACCTGGAGGAGAGCATCCCGCAGCCAGCCCTGCCTAACCTGCTACCCACCTGCCTTGCCTCGCTGCCCCCACCCTGCCCCATGGGCCTTGCCTCACTGCCCCGTCCTGTGGGCCTTGACTGGCTGCCTCACTGCCCCCCGCCCCCGTGGGCCTCACCTCGATGCCCCGCGGCCCTGCAGTGGGCCTTGGCTCTGAAGCGTCTGTGGCTGACTGTTCATTTGAGCAGGTTTTGTGTTGAATTCACTGACTGGCTGAGCCTTCAGCTGCTCCCTCTGCTTTCTGCCTTGCTGGCAGGGGCGAGCCCTAAGGTCAGCGCTGCAGATGGGGCCTAGAGAGGCTCTCAGACCCAGGATGACGTGTCCCTGAAAGGGCCTGTGCAGGAGATTCCCAGGGCCACTGCATTATTCCCCAGGGGCTTCCCGAGTGCCTTCCTGGAGGATCCGCTTGCTGCTGTTCCCTCCCTGGGCCCACTCGGTGTCCATCCTATCCCTTAAGGGACTGGGCACCCTCTCCTCTTCTTCCAGAACAACCCTTCTGCCCCACAGGTGTTGTGGTTTTCCCCGGGCCACAAGTCCCATGGATCCCATGCATATGTGTGCATACCCACACTGCTACTGTGAAGGCTCCTCAGGATGTTCTTTATTTTAGCTCAATATTCTGCTTAGTACCATTCTGGCTCCTAAAGCTAACTTCTCTGACTCACAGCAACACAAAGAAAATGGATGTAGGCTTGGAGACCAGCCCCTGTTGGCTTCCCTCAAACTGGCTAGAAGAGGCTGCAGGTGCCATCTGCCTTGTGGAGCCTCTCCCTGTTCACTCAAGAACAAGCACCATGGCTGGTTTCGAGTGATAAGATCTCTTTTTGTCTAAGTTGTTTCTTTGAGCAAGGTTGGAGTTTTCCTCCTTTGACTTACATGAGTGAGCATGCTTACTGGAGTAGCAGCAGTGAGGAGTCCTCCAGCCCCTTGGCATGCTTAGTTAGGCCTGGAAACAATCTCATCATCAAAGTCCTTGGTTATAATGGTTAAAAAAAAAAAAAAAAGCCCAGGTGGCAGCAGCCCTGAAATGCAGACTCCATGTTTAGTTCTGGGGTGCAGGTTGTGGATGTCCAGCTGCAGCCCTGTAGATTTTCAACGTCATCTTTTTCTCCCTCCTGAGATTTGGGGGTAAATCCTCAGTTCATGGAAAGGGTTCCCGTTTTTAGAATGGCCTCAGAAGCTGCTCTACTCAAAGTGCAGCCTTCTGAATGAGTTTTGGGGAAATGGTGATGGCGGGAAAAGGAATGAAGAATGTTCTTCTTACTAGCACAGTACACATTTGTTCTTCCAAAGAAAACTGCCTTGGGAATACTGCTTCTAACATGAAGAGGCATCTGGGGATTCACAGGATGACAGAAAGCAACCAATGACATTTTTCAAAACATTTTGCAACGTCTAAGTCTTCATTTGAGATTTTTCTTTTGGAATAGATGCACCCTATAACCCATGGGTTGGGAATTTCTCAGGATCATTCTGTATCCTTCAAGCAAGAATGTCTTCTGTTCCATTCCCCTCCTCAGATTTGCATTCGTCATGTGAAATTTTTGATTCCATTTCTTTTTTATTATGCTCAGATCCACAGTCATTAACTTGGGATGACTATGATGACATCTTCCCAGCCTAATGCAGACACTTGGTGTTTAGATGACCTCTGCAGCTTTGGTGGAGGCAGGTGGGATTCCTTTCAGGCCTTCCTTGCTCTTGGAAAGAGCCTCCTGGCCCTCAGTTAGATCCGTGGACCCTGGTTCACTGCAGCCACTGAATCCATCAGTGTTCCTAGTGCCTTAATACCATGACGATGGATAGAAGCTCGACTGTGGCATTCTTAACTCTCAAATTAGACACCAGGACCTTCTAATATGTTAGGTTTTTAGATAGAAGAACAAAGTGAATTGCTTTTTAAGATCCACCCACAAGTTCATGTCAGAATCACTTGAATAATTTTTTATTTTATTTTTTAACCTGTTGGGTTAAGCCACTGCACTGAATGCTTAGAGATTGCAGAAAGGAGTTAGATTATGGAGCCTGTCCTGTCCTCAAGGAGTTTTTGTACAAAAGAGCAAATAAATTATAAATGAGAGTAACCACACTGAGCAAGAAGGCATGAGTTTAAACCACAATGTAAGATCCCAGGGAATGGGAGATAAATGATCTTTTTTTTTAAAGATACAATTTATTGAGGTGAAATTCACATTATTAAAAGTAAACCATTTTTTTAAGTGAACCATTTTTAAATGACCAATTCAGCAGACTTCAGTACATTCACAATGTTGTATGGCCACCACATCACACTCCATGTGAAGCCCCTCTTAATCCCATTTAATCCTATTCACAAAGAACACACCCTCACACTCTTAGGGCCCTTCTTCTTAATACTGTGACACTTGACATTGAATGTCAACGTGAGTTTCTGGGGACACATTTAAAACACTACTAGTCCAGTTTATCTGCTTTTTCTTTTGTTGCTCATACTTTGGATACCACACATAGCCAATTTCAAGGTCATGAGGATCTCCTCTTTTAAGAGTTTTAGGGTTATGGATTCATTTTTGAGTTCATGATTTTACCTGGTATGAGACTTTGGTACCTTCATTCTTTCAGATGTGGATACCCAGTTGTAGCAAGCACCGTTAGCTGAAGAAACTGTCTTTTCCTCCTTGGATGGTCTAGGGGCCTTGGTGAAAAATCAGCTGGCAGTAGAAGTATCGGTTTATTTCTGAACTCTGAATTGTATGCTACTGGCCTGCATGTCTGTCCTTAGGCCAGTACTGCTTTGATTTCTATTACTTTGTGGTTTTGAAAGCCGAAGATGTGAGTCCTCTAACTTTTAAGTTTTTCAAGACATTTTGGCTATTTAGCGCCCATCATAGTTCCATTCAAATTGGAAGATCAGCCTTTTCAGTTTTGCCAAAAAGCGTTTAGGATTTAAAGAGTCACTGCGCTCACTCTGCAGACTGCTTTGGATTGTGTGGACATCTTAAACATATTCAGTCTTCCATTCCATGAACACAGGATTTCTTTTTGTCATTTTGATCTTTTAAAATTTCTTATGGCAATGTACATCTTGTAGTTTTTAGCACGAGTCTTTCACTTCTTTATTCAAATTGTTTTCAAGATAGATTATCATTTTGGATACTATTTTAAATTTTACTGTTTTCCTGATTCTTTTTTGGATTGTTTGTTGCTCCTGTGTTGAAATTCAGCTGATTTGGGGGTGTTGATGTTTAAATTTACAACTTTGTTGAATTCCTCTTTTTAGATTTTCTGTACATAGAGTAATATTGTCTGCAACTGGAGATGCCCTTTATTTCTCTGTCATGCTCATTGCTGTGGTTGTAACTCACGCAGTAGTGTTGAATGGCAGCGGTACGAGCATCTGTTTCTGATCTCGGTTGGAAAGCAATCAGCCTTTCACCATTGAGTATAGTGCTAGCTGCTGCTGCATCAAGACAGTTCCTTTCTATTCCTGGTTTTCTCATGAAAGGGTGTTGGATTTTTGTGAAATGTTGTTTGTTTGTTTGTTTATTTTTTGTTTTTTGGGTACCAGGATTGAACCGAGGGGCACCTAGCCACTGAGCCACATCCCCAGTCATTTTTAATGCTTTATTTTGAAACAGGGTCTCACTGAGTTGCTGAGGGCCTTGCTCAGTTGCTGAGGCTGGCTTTGAACTCCCAATCCTCCTGCCTCAGCCTCATGACAGGTGTGAGCCACCACGCCTGATTTGAAATGGTTTTTATTTTTTATTTGAGGTAGTCATGTGGAGAAGAGAATCTTAAGAATAGTCCTGATTCAGATACAAAGAAATGTGGATTCCAACAATTAACAGCTCATGCCCAATAGTAGGAATGTGACTAGTTTCTGCAGAAGTTAGTACACAATCTATGGTCCCTGTGGGAAAGAAGCAAGGGGCTGGAGTGGGCAGATGGAGTAAAGCCGGAAGGACCTGGATTGCAGGCTCTCTTATCAGGGGCCATTCGGGAGCTCCTGTGGTTTCTGAACCAGGTGAAGCAGGACTTGTGTCTTCGCGGTTCGTTGTTCTCTACTTCTGTGTTCTTTATCTTTTTCTGCTGACTTTCATATCCACTTAGCAGTCTTTCCTTCTTAATTTTGGTCAACAGATGTCATACAAAAGAAAGAAAATAACAGATTTCTTTGGTACCACATGATAATCCTGTGATCTTAAAGTAGGGATAAACACAAAATTAAAAAGTGAGCCCACTCTCTGTTTGCTCATTTCTAGTATGCATAGAGACAGACCTGGTTGGCCGTCCACAGCCAGTGGCACAGCTGTAAATAGACCATAGGGAGAAGGACCTGTGCATCGCTTGCTGGCTCCTGGGCCGCTGTCCCTGAGGTCTCTGCCCACCTGCTTGCACACAGCAGCTTGGCCCCAAAGCTGCCCTTCTCTTCAGGAGCCAGAGGCCCCCTCACGGTTTCCTGCTAAGGCATCGGAGGATCCAGAGCTGTTTTGATGAGTGGCTTTAAAAACGCCATCCTTCGGGGAAGCTGAGTTTTTGCTGCTCAGACATTATTATCTTGAACATTCGTTCTTTTTCATATTTGTGGCATTAATTTTTGTTAGCTTTTTTGCTGGGCCTGTTCCCATAATCACCACAGAGGATGGATCCCAGCTCTGATGGGAGCTGGGTTCATGAAGTGTGCTCAGGATTGCCTCACCCTTAGAGCATGCCGTCTCCTGCCTGATGCTCAGCACCCACTCTCCTCCTTCCCCTTGTGCTAGGCAGTCCTCTGTCCAGGGGCAGCCTTTCATGCCGTTCTGCTCCTTCTAGCATCAGGTCAAGACCCAGTCTATGTCAATGACCATGCATATCAGGGACGTGACTGTTTAGCTCCTTAACCAGGAGCCTCTGTTCTTTCTAGAAACCTTCCGACATACTATTAACCTAAATGCACAGACAGAGAAGCCCAGGAGCACCTGGTGCAAATGCTAATGGCTTTTTCATTGGAGTACTTCATCACAGAATTCCAGCTGTCGGTGTCAGGAGGTGACAGTGAGGCATCTTTTAAATAAGAGGGACAGAGATCTACAGAGACCAGGAATGAAAAGATGAATGTGATTCAGAAATCTATTTGAGTTCAAGTTTTAGCCAATAGCAGGTGTAACTACATGGAAAGTGGGCACATTTATTGTTACAGGCCACTATTTCCTTATCACTAAAAACAAATGGTATTAATGAAGAAGCCAGTTGTGCGTGACACAGTGCAGGTCTCTGTGTGCCATTATGCAAAAACTCTTGTAGTTAAATTGAGTATGGATATGCAAGGAGATTAGGCAGGACGTGACAGTTAACACTATTCTTTAATTGCAGCAAGCATCTGAAGTAAATAAGTGAGTAATTTTTAAAACCCAGAACTAAAATGTTTAAATTTTAGAAGCAAATAGTGATCTTTCACATTACATAAATAGATTGTTTTTCCAAAAAGATTTGTAGTCCTTCATACTAGAACATTGTGACAGGTCAGCTTTTTGTTATTGTGACAAAATACCAGATAAAATCACCTTAAAGGAGGAAAGATTTATTTTTGACTCATAGTTTCAGAGCTTGTAGTTCATGGTTGCTTGGCCTCATCATTGTGTGTCTGTGACAAGGCTGACATCGTGAATGGGAGTGGATGGTGGAGCTAAGTTGTTCTTGGAGGTCAAGAAGCAAGGAGGTGATGGGGGGAGGGGCTGGGGACAAAATACGTTCATTAGGGCATTCTCCAAGTGGCCTGCTCCCTCTAATGAGGCATCTCCAAGCATCACTTGAAGTTATGAATCCATTAATGTATTAATCCACTGATGAGGTCAGAGCCCTAATGATCCATCCAGTCACTTACCAAAGTCCCCACCTCTGAACACATTGGGACCACACACTCAACACACAAGCCTTTGGGGAACATTCAAGATCCAACTATAACAAATATCAAATGTAGATTTCATTTTACTTCTTTTAAAAAATGGTTTGTTGATAATCAGGAAAGCCAAATATGTTAGCTGTTTTAAAAAATAACATTGAAGAATGAAAAGTATACAAGCTGGGTGAAGTGGTGTATTCCTGTTATCCAGCTACTCCAGAGTCTGAAGCAGGTGGAGCTCAAGCTTGAGGCCAGCCTTGGCAATGTAGGGAAACCGTATCTCAAAATTTAAACTGGTGATGGAGAGCTTGCCTAGCTACCTGAGGTGCAGAGTTCCATCTCCAGCACTGCAAAATACAGCAGAAGAAGAGGGGCATCCCGAGGGAGACAGAGCCCAGACCGACCCCAGCCCTGCACAGGATCTGGTCCCACAGGAGAGCCATCGGTAGCATTTCTCCTTGTGGCTATACCTCATCCCTTTTAAAATGTGCATATGTAGGTGTGTGGGGTTAAATGATTGTTCCATATTTTATGGATTACTGCTTATGTTTTCTGGAAATGGCTTTTCCTTCATGTGAGGTCATTGGTTATTGCTTAGGTGTGATCCCTTGGCATGATCACAAGCTTTGCCCCGATTCTGCCTTCTGGAGTACTAGTAAGTTACTACTTATAGCTTTATATTTTAGACTTATTTTCATTGGTTGTTCTGCCATAGCAAATTAGCCACATTTGTATACACATTCAGGATCCTTTTATTTTGGGGGAAAAAATGATTCTTTCCACTGAATGCCTATTTAGCTAAGAATATTTTTAGCAGAGGCCAAGCTAAAAGACAATCAGCCCCTCTGATATTTGCAGGGGTGCTTGGGTCTGAGACTGTAATTCGTAATTGTATTAACTTCACTAAAACTTTTTGGTCCTTAATAAGTATGGGCTTTGCCCATCAAGAAGCTGTATGCACCTTAAAACCTGCATTCTCTTCCCCTGCCTTTCCTTTGGAAGCTTCCTCACCTGCCTTGGTGTCTTCTGTAGTGGTCTTGCTTTGTTTATGAGTCTGTGGCTCCTTCTTCAGTATAGTAAACCTCTTGTTGACTGTGGTGTTGGCTGCTGATTTAGAAACCCAGTCCACGAAGATGTACAACTCAGCAGACAAGCACAGGGTGGACCCAGGCTTTTTCTCAAGTCTCCCTTCATCTCCAGGAACTGAATTTTTCATGCAGTAATTAAAATTTGTAGGTCAAGCCTCCCATGGCACCGTTTGCTGCTAATATGGGAAAGCAGTGATCAGATTCACTTATGCTGCTCTTCCCTGCGCTGAGACTTAAAGGATGAAGGGTGACATTTTCCCCCATTTTGTAAATTAATGCCATTGATCTGCCTAACAAGAACAAAGTTAGGCTTCAAAATACCAAATGATAAAGAGATTAAGACTTTAAATGGCTTTCCAAAAGGCAACCTCTATTGTAAGGCTCCAAGCTGACTATTGAACTTTCAATTAGAATTTCTAATAGGCTATTGACTTAAATGGATAAAATGTTGCAAGTGATAGCTTTCAAGATGACAAAGATTGCTTCTTAAGTTCTGGAATATTACTTTACATAGCATTTACTGTTGGGGCGGGTGAATGAGAAAACGCTGGCCTCCCTCTGTAGAATGTCTGCTGTGTTTGTGCATTATTTTCCCAAAGGTGAATAAATGCATCTTTAAAAAAAAATAATACATTTTTGAAAAACATCCCCATGTGTTTGCTGCACATGGGCTCAGTGTAGTCTTTCATGGCCCAGAAGCCCCTCACTCTTTGGCAATATGGCAACATTTTTGTTTCTTTCCCTTCAGTAATGGGGATTAAACTCAGGCCCTGTGCATGCTCAGCAAGTGCTCTAACACTGAGGTCAGCCCTAGCCCCGAATTGTGCTTTTACAAAAGCATAGCCTATGTGGTATGTGCTTCTTTGCGTGAACACGAGTGTGTTGTATGTGCATGTACGTTTGTATGTGTGCTCACGGTTGCAGCACTGCAAATTTTGTGAGTTGTGGCCATGAGGAGGAGCCCCCAGAACCTTGTTCTCTGCCTGTTCACTGTTCCTGGAGGCTACAATTCTCCTCACACTACGCTGTGACCCAGTGTAGGCCTTGTTATGAAACACTAGCTCTAATACATTCCTAAATACTAATTTTTCAAAGACCAGCTACCTCTTCTAGGATAAAGGGTTAATATTATGCTTATGTTACAGTGCATTAAAAACTCTAATTAAAACAGCATTACATTCCCATCTGCCAATCTCCAGTAATCTTCTTTAATTGCAGTAATTAAACTATATTTACATGTTCAGAATACTTGTAATTTAGCAAATTGCACTCTCTGCTCTACATTTAATCAAACAACCAGTTCCAGTATATTTAGTGTGGAAAGAAGTAATTTCAATGTTTTGATTACTATAGCAGATTTGACAGAGTAAGTGCCCCTCTAGTAGAGGGCTTGAAAGGGAAGGCAAACATGAAATATAGCCATGGTTTTGATTGTCATGTGAATGCCTAATTGCGTGTTGGAGGATCAACTGTTAAAGGGTGTCATGGTTGCATATGATGTTTAGGCATAGCCGGTACTGTAGACAACATGGACCATCTTAGGAAATCTGACAAAAGAGGCAAGGTTTTCTCTGTACAGGTTGTGAGATCATTAGAAATTTTGGGGACAAGTTTTTTTCAACTGGGTGGTTGCTGTTATCTTCTGCCTGTGATTCCCAAACCCTGCTGCCCAGGGTGGTCATGTTCTTCTTCCTCCTCCTCCTCGTTAGAGTCCAAAAGAACTACAGTGACAAACGGAAGGGAAATATCGATGATGATACAGTTCAGAAACAATTCCCTCCACACTTTGGCTTGTGTCTTGTCTGGGCTGGCTCTGGAGTCATGTGGCCTCCCAGAGCGGACCCATTGCTTACAGGTCAGGCCTTTCCTAACTGCTTTCCTTTGACCACCTCCGTCCATCAGGCTGCTCCCTGACCCATCCCCTCAGCCTCATCTCTGTTTCTCGTTTCCTCATTTTAAATAACAATGCTGTCAACATTGATTACATTAAAATCTTTTAATCATTTTGAAACTATTTTTTAAATGCTTAGTGTTACCTGCTTGCTCTGGTATAATGGCTTCTTTCTTTATAAATTTGACTGGGATCCTGGGTATTGCTATCAGATCTATCTGTTCTCTGAAACATTGTGTCAAATTTATTTAACACAAAATTTGAAGTTCCATTCTGTTTTCTAGTAGCTTTTTTCTAATTATGTGATGTTAACAGTATTTCTTGGAATCTCTCTCTTCTCTTCCTGGCCACCTATTACATTAATAAGGATCACGCATTAATGGCAGTGAAAGGAGAGAGCGGTGTGCCTGTGGAATACCAGTGTTCCCTCCTGCTTCCTGACCATATGAGGACAGAGCTGCTGACCTGTTGGTAGATGGGATGGGGGAGCCAAGACTTCCTTCATGGTTCAGTTAGTAGCTTGTTGACATTGAGTGAAACGTTCCAGTTCTCTAAGTGTCCTGCTGCGAGAGCTGGAGGAGAGGGCAGGTCCTGGGTCTTCTTGTTTACTTATTTATTTATTTTTGGTTTATGAAGAAATCAAGATGAGAAATCTTGAAATTGAATAAATAGTAGGCTTCAGACCACAACGAGAGGGACCACTCAGCCTCTGTCACACCCATTTCTGTGTCTCGCTAGTGAGAATTTTACTTCTGAAGGAACTCTTGACACCTTTTTTATTCCTGCTGCTTACTTAGGAAGAGGTGCTGATTAATTTATGAGAGCTGCCTTTAAAACACATGGGTCGCACAAAATCGAGCCCCCTGGGTGAAGGTCAACACAGACACTGCTGCAGTGCTATCTACACCATGTAGCTTGCGAGTGCTTCAGACTGTTTCTGAAAGGAACCAAAAAGCAGCCCAAAGTGGAGGGCAGGCCTGCCAGTTCCAGGTTCCAGCCCTTCCCCCCCACCAAGGGGCCCCATGATCCTAGCAGTGACGCATGCGTAAAGTGGGGGTGATGAAACATCAGTTTTTTTCTTGTTACCTGTACTCTGTGTCTGCAAGGGAGAAACACATGATGTGATAACTCCAGAGCCTTTGGAGTGACTGATTTGACACTGACTCTCAAGCTCACCCTCAGAGCGTGGGCTCCAGTTTTCCCAGACCCTTACTATGAACATTTCTTGTCGTCCCTCGTCCTGACAGCTTGCTTCTGAAATTGTTAACAAAAGACATAAGTGAAGGGTTTAGATCTCACCACCTACTTAAAAGGCTGTGCTTAGAAGTGCCACTGAGGGCTGGGGATGTGGCTCAAGCGGTAACACGCTTGCCTGGCATGCGTGCGGCCCGAGTTCGATTCTCAGCACCACATAGAAACAAAGATATTGTGTCCGCCGAAAACTAAAAAAAAAAATAAATATTAAAAAAAATTCTCTCTCTTTCTTTCTCTCTCTCTCTCTCTCTCTCTCTCTCTCTCTCTCTATCTCTCTCACTCTCTCTTAAATAAAAAAAAAAAAGTGCCAGTGAGCAGCAGAGCAAAACCCGAGTAGCCCCTAATCCAAAGTCCAGGGTGTCTGATGATGGGTGGCTAAGAACAGACTTCATAAAACATCTCTGTGGCAGAGAGCATCCCTGCTTTTCAGAGGTGCTGGGGAGGTGAGTTCAAATCTCATCCTTCACCCTCATTGGAGGTTTAGGTTTAGCATCCTCAATATCTTCAAGTATGTGAATCTTTGTGTCTTGAAAACTTTCTACCTTTGAATATGGACTGAGGAATATGATGCAAAGAGAATCTCTAGTTTTTCATTCTAAAGACAGAAAATTTGACATTTCCATTTCTGCTAATTTCTCACATCATTTCACAGCATACCAGGATCTTAGTGCCTGCCAAAAGGACTATAGACTCTTTTAGGAAAAGTATTTTTTGGATGTAGGAAGGGGTTTTGAGCGGCTAACCCATTTCTTGAATGGTGTTCTCTAAATGCTTAAGAGGCCTTAGTTTGTAAATCAAATGAAACTCAAAAGTCCTCTGAGCTTACTCTTCTGAGAAAGCTTTACCACAGCCTTCATCCTAACAATAAGGCTGACTTCTTCTTTTCCATTGTTTACTTATACTATACGATGTTTACTGTATAATGAATTTATTGTATAATAAGGGACTCTGATTTATTAGCTCCTCATTATTCTCATTCTATCAGCTTCCCGATAAATGCCACCACCCTTGGCAGAGATGTGAGTCTCAGTCAGGTGATATCATTGCTTTTTAATGAACTCCTCTTCCCAAGTAACCGCATTACATGTGAAATTCCTTATCCTGCATTATTAATGGCCCCAGAATAAAAGGCACAAAGACACCGAGAAGGTTTCACTGAGAAATGGGGCAGAATTCATTGCCAGTTCAATAGGCTGCTAGTTAACAGTCTTTGATCGACCATATTTATTTCTCTGAAACAGTGAGGAATCTGGGTGGAGCTGCTGCAAACTCTCGCCTGTGTCTGCACTTAGTTATTTAATGCCCAGCCCGACTGACTGCTGGAATTTAACATACTGACAACTTTCTCAGAGGGGACATGGAAAAAAAAAAAAAAAAAAACGTGATATTTTACAACCTGAGAAGTTAAGTGCTGAGATAGTTAGAGCCCAGCTCTCTCTCATTAGCTGAATGGTAGATTTTTCTAATTAGTTCTTTCTAGTGCAATTAGCACCTAAGAGTCTAATCACCTCATGTGAAACCAATCTAATGCTTGGAAAAGAATGCCCTTGGCTTCTCTTTCAGGTTGGAATTTTTGGATTTTCAGTGTCCCTCCTTAAAGAATGGAATGTGTTATTTATTTAAAATGTGATCACAGATTGATAGAGCAAGAAGTGGACAAATGGTTGACTCGAGGTGCAAGTGTAGCTGGACAAAGTGCCTAGAACTTGTCATTAATTGACAGCTTTCTCACTATCAGTTCAACTAAAGTCTATTTTCCTAGGGTTTCCCACCCCCCTTTTGAAATGGGAAACCTGGGCCTGGCGCAGCTACAGTTCAACCTGGCCACCCCTCCTGAAGGCATGCAGCATACTGCACATTAGATTCAAATGCACTGGGCCTGCGGGCTGCAAGGCTTGATTTCTCAGCCTCGGCAGTGCCCAGATTTCCCTTAAGTTTTTGCTAATCTGTTCACTCGGGGCTTTGTCTCTCCTCCTCTCTCTGCCTTGAAGTCATCTGCAGGCACCGCATTCATTCTTGAACTGTTCTCAAATTTCTAGTGCCCATCCATCACTTCTCATTTCTTAGGTGAGCCAGCTCTGGATATCTCAGTTGATACTGTTTGTTTTTAACTGGAAAGAAAACTATAATGACAGCATTTGGCCCTGAAGCACACAAAATGTTCCCTCCTTTTGGAAGTGAATGCTTGCAAGAAGGTGGATGAAGAAATGCTGAGTATGTATTTATTGTGAACTAGGAGAAACAAGTCTGTAGACTTGCTCACCAGGATATAGAGGCTGACGATGTTGTGTTTCCACTGTCCACACCTTCACTGCCCAGGAGAGCTTCCTGTGATGGTGAAAGTGTTGCACCCACACTGTCCAAGCCAATAGGCATTGGCTCCTGTGGCTGCTGAGCAGTTGAAATGTGGCTAGTGAAACAGAGGAACTAAATTTTTAAATTTCATTCAGTTTAAACTTAAATAGACACGTGTGTCTAGTCAGTCCTGTATTGAACAAGGCAGGTCTAGATCCCCTCTAAGTCCTAAGCCTCCATCCCTGCTGACAGGCAGCTGTGCCCCCACACACCTGTTGCCCTCTGCTCCTCACTGTCCTTTGTCCCCACCTGCCACAGCAATGCTTTCTCCAGCACTGGATTAATTCAGCAGTGCAGGGCTCATTCCAAATTTCACCAAGCCAGCATTTTGTTGTAAAGTTGGAGAAGACCTTGTAGTTTTTAAAATACCCAGGACAGTGGTTTGTTTCTAAGAGAAGAGGTGGGCAGAATCAGTCCATTTACATTTACTCACACATGGAACCTTCCAAATCTCAAAGGTAGGCTGATATTGAACAACTCTCCAAACGCTAGATGAAGTATATGCAAATGGCTTCTACAAACTGCCTGTGATGTTTTAATTAGAGTTAATTAAAGTAAACAAAAATGGAATATTTAATCATCTTTATCAACCATGTTTAACAAATGCTTTACCCTGGCTTGTGGCAGTCGATTGCATGGTTGTGGAACTCCTTGATTCATGCGAATGGTGTCAAGTTGGCAGCTACGTGTGCTGTCTGCCTCCCTCCTGCACTGTTAAAAGACTCATTTGGTTGCTTTGGACCTGGACCCGATCAAGGTTAAAGTTTAAGCACATTCTGTGGTTGTGTGTTCCACTAAATGCACATTCCTTTATTCATCCATGCACTATCAACAGCCTACTGTGTGCTAGGGATTGTGGTGACATCTAGGAGTGAACATGGAGAAAGCATCTGTCCCACTAACCATAACCTCAAGCCACTGACACATACTTGACACTGACACATACGTGACAGAGTGGAAATGAGATGCTATGTGATGTGATTACACACAAGGCGTGTGGAATGCAGAGAAAAAGGAAGCAGTAGTTTCTGAGAAGGCTTATAAGATGACACATGTGAACAAGTCTTAAGGAAATTCTAGGATTTTTCAGGAATAAATGGAAGGGGACATTCCGTGGCAAGGATTATAGTGTGGTGCAGATCAGAGGTAAACAGTGTGTGCATGGAGAGCTGCCACTAGGAAAGGAAATTGAGATGTATTATAAGTGCAAGTAAAAAATACCTAGGACAGAATAAAAACCAAGTGTGAGAGAAAGGAGCCCATTTTCCTGCTGCTGAATCCTGGAGATCTTTCATGTCCCCTGATGGTGGGTTCCTTGATTTCAGGCTCCTTGGCCCTGCCTGTCCTCAGGACATGCAGCTCAGATCTCACCTGTGTCTGAGGTTCCTTACACTTGACCTTGTTTTAAGAGACAGTCAAGAAAGCCTGAATTAAAAAGGGAAAGCCTGACTTTAGCAGAATCTGCCTTATTGGATGGTCTTAACACATGCAGAGAATTGCAGTTTTTTTGGCTCTCTAAATTCAGTGACCTTATTTTAAAAGATGGATCAACACGACTGAGAACCTTTTGAGGATTAGGAGACATTTTAGCAAGTTTATCAAGAATAAGCAAAGATGACATTTGACTAGCAGTGTGTTTCTCCCCCAGAATTATTTGTTTTGGAACGAAAGCTTCCCCTTTGCCTGTGTAGAATCGCCAGTGCTGCTGGAAACACCTTCCTTGATTCAGCCCCTGGGGTGTTTTCAGGAGGGACCTCCCTGCCCCGCAAAGGCACCAAGATCCAGCTAATTGGGAAAACAGGCAGGGAAGGCCCTCTTGCTCTTCAGGCTGCCTGCTACACTCTCCAGCACTTGCTGTTACTTGTCTCCCGTGAGGAGAAGGTGGCTGTTGGCAAAGCAAGGTCCACTATGCCTTTGACTCCGAGCCCTGTACAGTGAGCCACTCACTCTCCTGACATCTCTTCTTCCTTACTTGGTGTCGGAAAGAATTGGTGAAGAATCCGTGGCGTTCCACAGAAGGCTTCTGTAGTACAACTTAAACTCAGTTGGCATTTACTGGGCTTAGAATCACAAGATCCTGGATTGAGTGACTCTTTGAAGGTCATCCAGTCCAACTTCTATCCAGAAAATCTTACATACATCTTTTCCCCTAAGTGGCCCTTGGGCCATAACCTCCTGTGACAAAGTGCTCTCTGCTTCCGGTCACTGCTTGTCAAACCACAGTGGTACTCATGAATTGACTTTCATTCCCTCGGTGTTCTTCTCTTTAGTGTGAATTGCTTTGATGCTGTGTCCTGCTTTCTAACTTTTATATATGGCCTCTTTGAATCAGCTTATCCAGAGAAATTCTCTGTTTAGCTCCTGTTTTACATTACTACTCAGCACCGTGTCCTTTGTTCCTTCTTACAAGTTGAATTGTGCTTTCACCATTTTGAAGCACCTTAACTCCAGTGACTCCTGTCCCTTCCAGAATCCTTTACTACTAGTTCCACCGTCACTTGTGGTTCTGCTTTCTGCAGTTTGTTACCTGCAATCAGCATGGTCCAAAAACATTAAAAGGAAAATTTCAGAAATTAACAAGTTGTGTTTTAAACAGTGTCCTGTTCCGAGTAATGACAAAATCTTACACAGTCCCATTCCGTCTGCCCCTGATGTGAATCACCCCTTTGTCTAGTATGTATAGGAAAGTGTATAGTATGTACAGGAAGTAGTCATGGTGGTTCATGCCCATAATCCCAGGGACTCAGGAGGTTGAAGCAGGAGGATCATAAGTTCAAAGCTAGCTTCAGCAACTTAGCGAGACCCTGTCTGATATTTTTTAAAAAAGTGTTGGGGATGTAGCTCAGTGGTAGAGAGCACCCCTGGGTTCAATCCTTAGTACTACAAAAACCAGCCAACCAACCAAACAAAAAGCCATATCCCCCATGGATAAGGGAGGACTGTACGGTAGGAAGGGTAGACCACGTATTTTCCTGTATTTTCCTGATAACCATGAACTCCTCCTTTAGGTTAGTGCAGCTCTGCAGGCTGAGGTCTCTGTGTCTCTCTCCCCTTTCTGGCTGAGCCCACCTCGCCCTCCTGCCGAGGACTGCTTGGCTTCCCTGAGTTTCCATTGTCCTGCTGCCATGCTGCGGATGAGCTGCATTGAAAATCCGTCCTCCGTTCTCCTCACCCGCCTGGCATGTTGTGTATTCTCACAAAGGTCTTATTTTCTTCTCATCCAGGTTCTTGCCAATGTGTTTCATCTTTTGTGTTTATGATCTCTAGGCAAGTGGACTTATTTTGCCAAAAACTGTTTACTAAGCACTTGTTAGGTATCTGGTGCAGTCAGGTAAGAGAGCGACAGTCGTGTGCTTCTGCTGACCGTTCCAGGGCCACTACCAGTTTCTCTTGACATCAGGAAAAAGAACTCATCTAAGTGGAAGTGAGCCAGTGAGATTTCCACACAGAGTTTGGGGGACCCTTTCCTAGGGTACTGCCCTCCCCAGGTGTGGAGGGCCAGGGAGATAAGGAGCACAGAGAAAAAAAAATGAATTCTTGATCAAGAACTTTGTGTCAATAATGGCTGAGTTACAAGGTCAAGAATTATTCTAGGCATTTTAAATTTCTCCCCTGGAATCCCACCAAACCCCAAGTGAGACAGATCCTACTGCCATTGTCCTCTGCTTCACAGTAAACACCTGAGGCTGGGAGAGCAAGTACCTTGCCAGAGAAGCCCTCAGACCTGTCCCAAGGAAGTCAGGCTCAGTCCTCTGCTCACAGACCTCTCACTGTTACAGCTCTAGGATGGTGACATGGGGGACTTAGAGCAGCCTGTGGGCTTAGTGGGTCTGCTGCTTGGTGTGCAGCATGACGGACCATAATCAGTACTCGAATAATAGAATTTTCATGAGTGATTAAAGTAAAAGCCAGGATTTAGAGATTGAGAGTTGATTGTTAAAGGATAAATGATATTTGGAACGTCTTACTGGATTTGATTAAAGTGAAATTCAAAAACCATCACAAAGATGATTATTTAGCAGTGGTGTTTTAAGGACTTTTTGTGGCTTAAATCATTGGCACTCCAATGCATAAAAATCTCTGTGCTCAAAACCAGAATGTAATTGATCTTCAGAAAATCAGAGGTTAGTGCCTTCTTTGGCAAGCTCCTTCTGAGCTTTGTTACACTGTAGCATAATCATCCTCTGAAGACTAAAATCTTGTTTTGTTTTGTTTCTTTTCTTCCTGTGATGCCTGGTACCTTGCCTTATACATAATAGATGCTTTGAGATGGATACAGAGACAGAAATCATTTTTTTTTTTATTGCTTTAGGGGCTCAGATTTCAAGAAAGTTGATTTCTGGGGGAAAAAAAAGAGCATATTAGCAAAGATTGCTTAAGCAACAATCTCCTCTGTCTCCTTATTTGCCTGGGTGGCAGCACCCATGGTCCACTCCAGGTGTTAGGTGTTGTCCTGTGCCTCTGTAAACTCATCTTTTCTGGAAAGAAAACCAAATATGGAGAAGCAAGTGCTGGGGCTTAGTGCTCAGTTCCCATTACTGGGACCAGCTGCATGTCTCCTGCTGGCCACCACCATGGCTTATAGCAAGAGGCTGCTCAGGTTTGCTTGTGGCAATGGGCATGTGAGGCCAGTGTTGGGCACATGACAGTGGGACAGCAGGGATTTGGCAAGACTGGGCCCGCTCAGATGCTAGAGTTGACGAGTCAGTTGGAGTTACCTGACATACAGTCAATGGTCTGTATGTTTATGTTATATGTGTGGTATTTTATAAATACATGTGGTTTTAAATGATTACTATAGGTAAGCAGTTTAGTATGCCAATACCTTCCATGTTTACCTTTTTTGTGTGTGTTTAAGAGTATCAAAAATATACTCTCAAAAAATTTTCAGTGACAGTATTTTTTTTTCCTTTTCAAGGAACACATATGTCACATTTTCTTTATGCATTCTTGTATGGAGAGACACTTGGGTTGGCTCCATATCTTGGCTATTGTGAATGATGCTGCAGTGAACATGGGGTACAGGTATTTCCTCCAGATGCCAAATTCATTTCCTTTGGATAGTAATGGAGTTGGTGGATTATACAGTGCTATTTCTTTTAAATTAAATTATTTATTATTTTTAGCTTTTTGAGGAGCCTCCTACTGTTTTCCATAGTGGTCATTCCAGTGTTTGTTTCCAGCAGTGTGGACATGGGCTCCTTCTCTCCACACCCTTAGCAGGTAACGAGTGTGACGAGTGCTTGCCCTGGCGGGCTGTGACACTGGCTCCACGTGCATTCCTCCCTGTAGCCCTCACTCCCTGGTGTGGGCATCATAGGAGGCGCTGGGCACACAGCCAGGCTCCTCTTGTCTGGCACTGCGCTGCCTGCTCTTCTGGTTGCGGAGGGCCCTGTGCTGGCTCTGAGAACCTTCACTCTGATGGTGTCAGCCCTAGACCTATGCTGGGCACCTGAGCTCTCCAGCTTCTGTCTGTCCTGGGGGTTTTTGATCTTTGGCTTTTCTGTAAACGCCCTGTGGGCTGAGAGGCCATCTCCTTTGTGTGCATTTCTTTCAGGGCATGTTCAAAGGGAGATTTGAGGGCTTTATCTAGAAACCCATAGGTCTAGAATATTCCATCATCCCCTGGGGTCCTTGTGGTACTCCATCATCCTCATGGCACTCCTGGCTCTGAACACTGAATCGCAGCAGCAGGAGGGGACAGTGCCTCCAACAGTGCTCACTGGACACACATCAGGTCCATGTTCCGGTGAGGTAAACAGAATGGGTGTTATCTGCACCTCTCGGAGTTTAGTGCAGCTGAGAAACAAATGAGCTAAGCACAGTCTGATGGATGCTGCTTCAGAAAGCCCCAGCAGTAGCCCAGAGTCTGAGGTGGAGTCCAAGGGGGTGGGTAGAGCCCAAGCCAGAGAGGCAGACATGGGAGATCTCTCCCTGAGGAGGAAGGGACATTCTAGGAAGAGTCATGACAAGCAAGAATGATGCAGCTGAGAGTGAGACAACAGAAGGGGAAGCACCTTGGGGGAAAAACCAGCATTTGCAAAGGCCCTGTGGTTGAGAAGGTTTTGTTTAACTTTTAATTTAGTGGAATTCAGTGGAACTCACTGTGACAGGGCAGTCACCTTTACACATTCCTGCTAGACCTTTGTTTTCCATTGTTTCTTGTAATTGGATTCAAGTCCATTTGATACATTCAAGTCAAACTGATACTCAAAATTCAGAGTTTTTGACTGCTTCCTCTGCAAACCCAACGAGGTCAATGATAGATGCAGTTCCCCTAGCTGACAAGGTACAGAGCATAAGTTGGCTTTTCTGTCTTAAGCTTTGCCTGCTTGGGGCGCAGCAAATCAATATGGCAAATGCCCTATACTTATTCAATCTCTTTATTCATTGGCTCCAATCATGAAAAACATTGAAGTCAGGGAAAGGGCTTGATTTTCTATAGATGACCAGAAATTCTTTTTTCTAAAATTTTCTAAATACTTTGGTTATTGATTCTGTTCCTGGGGGTGGGGATTTCACCACACTATACTCAATATTGCCTATATACACCCCACAGGAGGGTACATTTCCAGTCTCCTGCAAGGGGGTGGCTGATCACTTCCGGATCCAGGCTGTACCCAGAAAAGTAGAAAGCCAGGTGCCATCTCCTTGGGGATGGTGCCTAACTAGAACCCATCTTTCTCCTTCCTCGTTTCAGTACAGTCCATTGAAAGCTCCGATTTCCCCATTGTTCATAAGGGGGCTGTAAATTATTTAAGAGAAGGAAACACAGCCTTCATCCCATTGGATCCCCCTCAATCACCAGTCTTTTCTCTGAGCACACATGTGGCCTGGACTCACTGTCGGGGAGATGTAATGCCAGCATCTGGTGTTAATATCTGTTGTTGACATTTTGGGAATGAGAACATGAGCTATTAGGAAGGATGTTTGCTTGTACCTAATTAATGTCCCCTTACATCCCCTCTTGTTGTCAGCCCAGCCTCACCACCCTGCCGTGGCATTTTCTTTTACTGGCTAACTTTAAAAGTTAATTATTTCTCTGTTGAATGTTAAATACCACCAGTTTTTAATGCAGTTACTCAGTGTGAATTATTAGTTATCAAAAATCAAAATGATCTGTGTGATTATCAGCCCTTTACCTAAAGCCAGTATTCCTGCTAATCACTCTCTAAAGTGACAGCCCCTTGCTGGCATCTGCAGCAGACATTGCTTCCTGACCTTCTGCATTCCTGCCTGACTTAGCTGAGTGTGGAGCAGCTGAATAAAAATCACTGCTGACAAGCCCCAGTCTTCCCGACTCACTGTGCTGGAGGCTCAAGTCCGTGCTCGATTCACTTGGCATCACAGCCAGACCCAAGGAACCTCAGATAGAGGGGTTCCCTCACGACTTTTATAAAACCTGTGCCTTGGTGGAAAACAGCCACTCTGCCTTACTTGAGATCAGTTAATAGAAATAGAAATGAATTTTTTCAGCTAGTTGGTATTGTGTGCTATTCTGTCAGGCTTTGTTACAAATTCTCGTGTAAATTATCTTACTTAATCTTCTCAACTCTCCTATGAGGTAAAGACTTAAACCCAACTTAAAGAGGAGCAGTTTGAAACACTGAGAACTTAAGTAATTTGCATCATCCCACACGTTAGGCCGGGATTCCAAACTGGCAGCCACATTTGAGCTACTCTTAAGACAGTGACTGTGACTCACCATGGAAATGGGTGAATCAGGTGAACATACCTGTAAGTGTAAAAAATACACCAAATTCCTAAACCTTAGTATAAAAAATTTGATTAAAATAATATTAATAACATGTTCATATCAATTACTTGTTGATATCAGTTTGGCTACATTAGGCACAGAAAGTAGATTCTTAGCGTCCACTTCACCTGTCTGTTCTCACTTCCTCACCGAGGCTGCTGAAAAATTCTGAATCTCTCCCCTTCTGCTTGCCTTCCATGGCTGTTGGAAGGGCCTGCCCCAAGGAGGGGCACAGGGTGGTTTCTGGGGTTCTTTTCTGGCCTGTGAGTCTTTGATCCTAAATTATGAGGGAATAGGCAGAAATTTCTGACTCCTCCTCTCCTTTCTGGTCATTTCACTTCCAGAAATACAGCCCAAGGTACAAATTCTTTACCAAGAACCCATCTGCTGGCAGCTATCAAGTGTGGAGAGAAAGCCTGACATGTTATGCATTAACCAGATCAAAAGGAAAGCTAATGATAGAAATGTGCTGCTGTTAAAATGTCCTCAGAGGATAATCTGGGCAGACTTTTTGTTCTTCTTAGGGCTGTGACCCTCTTAAATGTCTTCCAGAGCCTCCAGTTTTGTTCCCAGGGTCCTCCTCTGCCCCACCCCCATCCCTGTCCACCAATCTCTGGGTCGGCTCTCTCTCTTCTAACATCCCTCTCTCTGGGTCTGTAGCTGAGGCAGCCCCCTCTGCTCAGCAGTTCAACACTAGGCGGGTCTTTTTTCCCTGCCAGAGAGAGCAGAGTGTATAATGGTGTTGCCCTCCACCGGGGATCTTTGAGAAGCTTTATGGCTCTAGCAGGCATGGGGGAGCCAATCACAGGCACTAGCAGCTGATATATGACACTAATATAGGGTTCACTTTTATTCTCAACCTAAAAAAAGATAGATTGTTCCAAGTTTAGACAGGCTGTAAAATCATGTGCTTCTGGAACCGTGCCGCCTTCCCCCGGGACCACTCTAATTGCTTTACATCTGTACAAAGGTTCCTTGTAATCGGGCTTTCTGCCTTCATTTGTCTTCTTTTCAGCCTCTTAGTAAAGACCTTAATTGGTCTTAGTGGGCTTTTTTCAGTTAGTGCAACTGTACCTTTAGGGCTGAACAAGTACCAGACACTACCTGCAGGGAGAAGCGGGGAGATGGGAAAGACATCAATACTCCTTTACCTTCAACAGTTTAATTAATGTGCTCAGAACAAGGAGTGGTTTGAAGAAATTTCTGCTCCTCTGGGACCCTGCTACAGATCACACATAACTGGGGTTACGTGGAATTTTCTAGATTTCTTTCCTGCTTCAGTCTCTGTGAACAGTCATTAGCCTGGTAATTGTCTCACAGTAAACTCCTGCATCAGGTTTCAGTCTGTCCTCTTTGGAGGATCAAGTTGCTTTACATCACAGATGAAGTACCCGGGGTCCATGTGAAAGGAAGTAGCCTCCAATTTCTGTTTCTTAGCTACTAATTATTTAATAATACATTTTATTGCCTATTAAAATGTGGCATAACTTGCTTGTCAG
This sequence comes from Ictidomys tridecemlineatus, assembly GCF_052094955.1. Taxonomy (NCBI): domain Eukaryota; kingdom Metazoa; phylum Chordata; class Mammalia; order Rodentia; family Sciuridae; genus Ictidomys; species Ictidomys tridecemlineatus. The sequence continues at coordinate 120,955,335 of NC_135486.1, forward strand.
CAAAACTATATGGAACCTAATCATTTGAGGAGAAGGATAATTGGCACTTGTACAGATGGCTTTTATTGCAAGTTGAATTTGTTATTGCAGATAGAATTCCTGGCCAAGTTTCTTGGTTCTGTTTGCAGGCTGGTCAATGTTGTGAGGGGTTTACTGTGTTACAGCCCAGGCGGTTAAATGTGGCATTATTGCAAATGCAGTATGTACTCAGTTATAGATCATAAAGCCTTCTGCTGTGTAGGTATTTTTCCTTCTCCTTAACCCGCCCCCTACTTCTGGTTTTAAAGGACCCTAGTGAGTTTTGTGCCACACTGAAAATCACCTTATGTGCTGGAAAATGCGTCAGTGGAGACTTTGTTTAAACAAAGGGTGTTTTTATGATGGATAGAAGTAGCCAAGACTTCTGGATTTCCATCCAGTAAAAATTTGTGTAGGAAAATTGGACCAGTCCCAGTTCCTTAGTAGAATTTCACCAAGGCTTTCCTGCTGCTTCAGAATGACCCCTCAAGGGGTATTACATGAATTCCAGAAAATAGCTCCCAGGGATTCCTGGGGCACATTTAAAAAGAGGGGGATGCATTGTGTGTGGGATAATTTGGTGGCAGGATTAGTTCGTGGGTGGAACAGAGGGGATCCCAAGTACTGGGCTCAGTGGGAAGTGCTAGCTGCTGCATGCCACAGGCAGGTCCTGCAAGCACTCTGCATGAAACACCTTGGTGTCATGGAGACTGCGTAGACCATGCCAGGCAGCGTGCCTTGCATGACTAGGGCGCTGAGCCTGGCCTTCTGATTTGGAAATCTCAGCTTAAGTTCAGACTCGGGAGGAGCATTTCAAACCTCAGCAATGCAGGTTGCCACGCATTCTCTGGAGGCCCTACTCATCCCTTACTACCTTGTTGCTGTTCTTCCATCTCCCAGTAGAACTCCTTAGGCCCAGCCTCCCCAACCATAGTCTCCTGTCTGCCTGCTGTCTCCCTCGCCAGCTGCACGCCTCTTCCCCTCAAAGACAGGGACTCTCTGGATCTTGACTCTTCCTGCTAGAGGTCCAAACCCTCATGCAGTGGAGGCCTACATGTCACACCAGTCAGCACAGGACCATTTTACCCATGGAAAGGAGTTTCTGGACTCCATGCTTTAGAACATCAGTGTGCAGTAAGCTTGGTGTGCAGAGCTCTGTTTCTTAGGGGTTGAGGTTGGGAATTACTATAATTTAATGTCTATCATAAATGTGTCAAATGAAGGACCAAAGCTAGGCCTAAGGTTCAGTGTGCTGTGTGAAGGGTGGGCATTACACATGGTCATTAAATTTTCTTGAGCATAAGCTACTGGCAAGTGTAAGCCAGCCGGTTAAAAAGGTGTGTGTGGGATGGAACGTACAGCTACACCATGCCTGGGGATCCGGTGGGGAATGTGCAGATCCTCAGATCAGTGATGGCTTGGAGGTTGACAGTGGCCTGGAGTCTGGGATGTGGGTGGTCATGGCCCACAGCTGCTATGTGAGGTTATTGTATGGGTGGGCAGAGGTGTGTATGTGTGTGTGTGTGTGTGTGTGTGTGTGTGTGTGTGTGTGTGTACCTGTTGAACTTCTGTGTCCTGGAGTAGTGGACTCTTCTTGAGTTGCTTTGTAAATCATGAGTTTCGGCTGTAGGATTCTCTGATCAGCTCTCATCTGGGTGTCCTTCCTGTGGTTGATCAAGGTGAAGTGACCAAAATGAAGGGTAAGGGTTTTCTGTGCCACACTGTGAAGTGCCATTAAATCCCTTCTATCCTGTGCCAGCCGACGGAGGCCCACCTCACTTCTCTCTTTTTCACTTAAGGCTCTTTGCAGCACCACAAGGAGCTTGGCTCCCCGAGGGAGGCACTGCATCTCACCACTCCAGCAAGCAGTAGCCTCTTGCCTGACCTCAGGCCCACAGGGGAGGCACCAACAGCATAGCCTGCCCTCCAGGGGAGGTCCCCAGGGTGACTACTTGCACAGGCCCTGGACTGGAAGAAGTTTAGGTCATCCAGGAAGGAGAGTCCTGTGATTCTGACATGCAGAACACTGTCCCAAAGGAGGCACATTCAAGATATGTGGTCTATCCCCATGACCCCCATGGATTCTTACTGTTGGAGAAGGGCATGGCTGGAGGGTCCCCCAAGAAGGGCCTCCTTTTGGCACATCTTGGCATGGGCTCAATTGTCTGAATATGAGCAACATTACATACACCTTTCCATTTTAATCTTTATTTATTTTTTAATTAATTAGATTTTTTTTAAATTTTTATTTATTTATTTATTTTTTGGTACCAGGGATTGAACCCAAGGGTGCTCAACCACTGAGCCACATCCCTAGCCCTTTCTATTTTGAGACAGGGGTTTACTAAGTTGCTCAGGGCCTTGGGTTTGCTGAGGTTGGCTTTGACTTGTGATTCTCCTGACTCGGCCTCCCTAGCTGCTGAGATTACAGGTGTGTGCCACCACACCTGGCTAGCTCCATTTTAATCTTGATAACTTCATTCTTTATGTCCTGCAAAAGCAAACTGAAATTAAAAATACACAATGGATCTAAATATTGTACAGAAATACTAAGTGGATGAGTTATTATTAACTCATTATTGTCTTGGCATACAAGACATGAAGGCTTAGTCATCAAAGTATACTATGGGAAGTCAAGTGGAGTCTTGGTAAAGATGTTCTGTAGCACATTTTATATAAGAAATGTGCTTTTTCCAACAGCATTGAAGGTGTAATGTACTGCTACCCAGGCATGAGGGATACCCCGCCATGATATACCATGCAAGGCCCATGTCAGGAAAGCTGGCTGTAGACGACATTAAGAATGTCTTCCACTTCAGGAATCCATGGAGTAAATAAAGCATTATATTGACATAGTTCAAAATTATAAAGCAGTTGGAAGTTTTGTGACATTTTTAAACACACCTTTGTTCTGTTTCTTTAAATAATGAGAATAATTGCTTTGTTACTTGAGAGTATTTTAGTGTCCAAACATTTCATGAAACTCACCCTACCTCCAAACATAAGTATGTTTCATGGACTTTTAAAATCAGGTTAACTGGACCCAAACTCCACCAAGGAAGCAAAGTAGAATGTTTTCTCTACTGTTAATGATACTGGAAATTCTGACATTGGTGTGGAAGTGATAATCCTTCAAGTATTTGAATGTCCTCATCAGTTGTCATTTGTTTTCAGGGGTAAGGAAGCTCATGTTCTTAATGACACTGATTTTAAAAGAGATAAGTTACAGAGTTCTGTCATTGTCACCTGGTAGATGGTGGCTGATGTTGTTTATTGTGAAATGATACAGTTTATCTTCAAAAGAAAGAGAAAATGCTTCCTGTGAAAGGGAAATTAGGCAAGTACCTTGAACTGGATTCTTGTCAATCCACTTTTCTTAACATCTCAAGAGTAGTGAGTGTTAGGAGAACATATTTTCAGCTCTTTACCTAGGAAAATGATCTCTGTACCTGCGTCAGGTAGTCAGGAGGTAAAGGTATATGCCCAGCACCCAGCCTCCAGTAGCCTCAAGTCAGCTGCTTTCCCACAGAACCAACTCATGAGAAGCCAGGCAGACCTTCTGACTCTTTGCAGTGGCTTCCCGCTCTCTTCACTGTAGACTGGACTCCTCTTCTGAGGTCCCCTTGCCAGTGGGACAAAGAGGGAACTGAGTGAGCCAGGACATACGAGTCACCATGTGAAATTCTTCCCCCAAAGGCTTGAACTGTGCTTGCAAAAAGGCTCATTGTTACCCTTCCACCCAAAGCCTCTGAGCTGTTCTTCATAGATTCAGCCTCATTGTCAGGATGTTCACTATTTTCTCTCCAAAAAGATTCCCTACACAAAAATTACCATTTCCCTATCAACTGGTCTTGGATCTGCCTGTATTCCCAGTGCCATCTCTTGGGTTCTTAACTCCACTTGGGTAAAGTGTGTGTAACAGATTTGTTTAAAAGGATCAGCAGCTCTCATATAGATCAGATCCTCGAAGATTAAAGTAATAATCATGATAGAGCAAAGTACTTGGCTAGTGATTTTTGACCTGGTGATTTTTTTGTTTTTGTTTGGTTGGGTTTTTTTGGTTTGGTTTGGTTTGGTTTGATTCCGAGGATTGAACCTAAGGTCACACGTTGAACTATATTCCTAGCACTGTCTGTCTACCTACTTACCTACCTACCTACCTTTCTACTTATTTATTTGTTTATAGACAGGGCCTTGCTAAGTTGCTGAGGCTAGTTTTGAATTTGTCATCCTCCTGCCTCAGCTTCTAGAGTTGCTGAGATTACAGTTGTGTGCCATCTCTCTTGGTCAGTGTTCATTTTCATTTGCTTCAGCCTTCTGTCCTTTAACCCCATCATCTGTGGGCCTATATATGTTCATGACTGTTTGCCATGCTTCTCTGGGCTTCCTAAGTTTTGATGCTTTGGTCTACATAATGACTACGTTCCTAAGATGTCCTCACCACCATAGAAGAATCTAATATACTTGGAATTCTCTAGCAGCATCTCAAAAATGCCAAATCATAGAGTCCAAAGAGATCATCACCACAAAAGAAGCAAGGATAAGATGAGCAGGACTAGGGGTCAGACATGCAAGTACATCAGTGGAGAATAACACACATGTCCCTGGTGGAAGTAGGCAGGAGACAGGTCCACCTGGGACTTTTCCAAGTCTGCAAGATACTAAAAAGAATACTGAAATCAGAAAGCTTCAAGAAGATTTTGTGTGTATGTTCACATACTCATCAGTATGTATACATATGCATATTTATGTGTTTACATATGCACATAACATACATTCATATAAAGGATCATCTACCTGTAGCGCTGGCGGGCTGCAGCGGCTCCACATGCTCCTGGCCGCCGGTTGAAACCATTGGCAGGCACCGGCTGAGGACAAGAGTTAAAGCCTATCTTGGATAGAGAGTATTTAATCATTTAGGTAAAATGGTATTTTTTACATGCAATGCATGTGGTGAATCAGTGAAGAAAATACAAGTGGAAAAGCATGTGTCTGTCTACAGAAACTGTGAATGCCTTTCTTGCATTGACTGCGCCTGCGGTAGAGACTTCTGGGGTGATGACTATAAAAACCACGTAAAGTGCATAAGTGAAGATCAGAAATATGGTGGCAAGGGCTACGAAGGCAAAGCCCACAAAGGCGACATCAAGCAGCAGGCCTGGATCCAGAAAATTAATGAATTAATAAGGAAACCCAATGTCAGCCCCAAAGTGAGAGAACTGTTAAAGCAAATTAGTGCTTTTGACAACGTTCCCAGGAAAAAGGCCAAATTTCAGAATTGGATGAAGAACAGTTTAAAAGTTCATAATGAATCCATTCTGGAGCAAGTGTGGAATATCTTTTCTGAAGCTTCCAGCGATGAGCCATTTAGTAAGGGGCAAGATCAGCAGCCTCTTAACCAAGTGGCAAAGTCATGTTCAGAAGCCTCCACCAAGACTCCAGCGTCCTCCAAGGCTAATGACTCCACAGAAAAGCCAGCAGAGGCAAAGAAGAATAAAAGAGGAAGGAAGGAAGAACGGCAGAAGAACAGAAAAAGAGAAAAGAAAGAACTGAAATTATAAAATCATTAGGACAATTCAAGGAGCCAAAAGCCCAAGAAGTGCAAAAAAGGACAGGAGGCTGACCTTGAGGCTGCAGGGGAGAGGGGGTCTACGGCCAATGGCTCCATAGGGAAGAAGGGCAAGAAGAAGAAGGGCCAGGGCAAGCAGGCAAGAGAGGCGGACGCCAACAGAGTCAGGGGCCCCAAGGAGGACCCCAGCAAGGTGGAGATGAAGGCCACTGTGGGAAGAAGGAAGCGGAAGCACTCGATAGCTGAAGCAGATTCTAAGATGAAAAAGATGAAGTTCCCAGGACAACCTGAGGCTGGAGAAGCAGAGGACGATGAATGAAGCTCCTAAGAAAGGTAAATTCAACTGGAAGGGAACTATTAAAGCGGTCCTGAGACAGGCCCCGGATGGTGAGCTGTCGATCAAGAAGCTAAGGAAAAAGGTTTTAGCTCAATATTACATGATGACAAACGACCGTTACAGATGTGAGGAGGAGCTCTTGATCATCTTCAACAAGAAAGTCAGCAAGAACCCCACCTTCAAGTTAATAAAGGACAAAGTCAAGCTTCTGAAATGAGCATTTCATACTTAGAAACTGAGCCCATTCTGTTGACTTCTTCCTCTTACTGCTGTTTGTAAAGTGTGTAGGGAATTAGAACAACTCAAATCTTGTTTTATGAAGCTGTATTTTTAAGTTAAGGAAAAAATATATTTTTGTTAGAACTTTTATGAAAAAAAATATATTCTTGCCCAAAATTCTAAAAAAAAAAAAAAAAAAGGATCATCTACCCTCATACACCATCAGCCACATGCGGAGAGAGTTTTAGTTTAAGGTGGACTTAACCTTCGGGATTGAACCCAAAGGTGCTTAACCACTGAACCATACTCCCAGCCCTTTTTGTTTTTTATTTTGAGTCAGGCTCTCACTAAGTTACTCAGACTGGCTCTGAACTTGCGGTCCTCCTCTCTCAGCCTGCCCAGTTGCTGGGATTACCAGGTGTGTACCACCATACCCAGTGACCCTCTGACAATTCGAAAGGAAGAGTCTGTGAAATGATCATCATGCAAGCCTGCGGAGCCTTTCTTGGAAGACACACAGCCACAGACACTTCATCACAGACTCCAACCTTTGCAGACCTCAGGACTCCTCTGCTGTGCTTTGTTGTCAAACTTGAGGACAGCCGGAGAGGGTGGAGGGGCTCCAATAAATCCAAACCCGAGCAGCATGGGGAGGGACCCGAGTGGATCCCCAAGTACCTGCCTTTCCCTCCTGTTCTTCCTCCTCCTTTTCCCTCATTTTTCTGTTTTGTTTCTTCCTTTACTCTTTTTCCACATCAGAAAAGGCTTAGCAGAGACTTTTTTCCTTTTCTCTCTTTTTCTTTTTTTGTGCTCTACTACTGAGTCATAACCCCAGTCCTGTCATTTTTTTAATTTTGAGATAGGGTTTTGCCAAATTGCTTAGACTTCTGCCCTAGGTAGCTGGGATTTCAAGCATGTGCCAGTTCACCAATGCATTTCAAATCCTGTATATTTCAGGACTTGAAAACACAGTGAAATCCTGAAATACCATAGTTATGAGCCAGTTTTTAAACACTTCTTTTCAGGGAAATGGAAACATTCCTTACAATCTTACTGCAAATAAATACATTCTTGAGTATTCTAAGCCAGAAGAAATTCATTCAAAGAAGTTGGAGTAATTATTTGTACATGAAGAAAAAATGGTTGGTCCTTTTGTCCTTCTCTTCCTCTCTCCCTCCATCTTTTCCTCTCTTCCTCCCTTCCTAGTTAAATTTTTAAAATCTAGTTAGATATTTTTTAAGGAGGAGAAATGTCAACATTGTATATTCCAGCACATTCCAAACACTTCGTATAGCTCCTGGCTTTATTCACTTAAAACATTTTTTCCAGGAACTGTGTAGCATACAAAACCATAGAGAAACATAAGTGGCACTGGTGAGCGTGGCGGCATCCACTGTTAGTTGGGAGAGAAGCAGGACCTCACCTGAAGTGCAGAAAGATAAATTATATCAATGATACTGAGATGACACCAGCCCCATTTAGAATCAAGGAAATGGTCTTTGTGAAACATGTCCACTCACTCTTTTCCTCTGTGTGTATAAATGTTTTGTTAATGCACAGGTGGTAATGATGCCCCCCCAATATTTTGATGAACAAGATATCTTTTTATCATATTAACTGTTGTTCGACATCTGTTTTGATTCATTTTGTCCCTTCACTAATCCTTAATTGCTAAACATTTAGGATCCGGTCAGTATTTCATTTATGTGTTCATTAAATGACTTTCACATTCCTTTAGAAAACATATTCTTGGAATGAAATTTCTATACCAAAAGGAATGAAAATCATGAAGTTGTTGATAATGTTATTTTTTAACTGCTCCGAAGTAAATATTACATCTTTCTTATAAATAAGTACTTATTTAAGGGGCTGGGGTTGTGGCTCAGTGGCAGAACACCTGCCTGGCACATGTGAGGAACTGGGATCAATCCTCAGCACCACATAAAAATGAATAAACAAAATAAAGATATTTCATTCATCTATAACTAAAAATATTTTTAAAAAATAAGTATTTATTTAAATGAAAATATTCATGCAGATGCAATAGCCAAGTGTTATATGAGTGGCTGCAATTCTCTTATAACTCATCAGATATTTACATAATGAATTCCACTTGGCAGAGTTCTCCATGTTTATTGTCACCCATGTGCTTCATACTTGCACTAGTCAGCTTCCCATTACTGTGACAAAACACCTGAGAAGATTAACTTACATGGAGGATTTAGGTTCATGATTTCAAGAGCCTTCAGTCCATGGTCAGTTGGCCACACTGCTCTTGGCCTGCAAAAGTATAGTACACTGCTATATTCCTGTGGTACAGAGGAAGGATCTGGGGTATACTGTCCCCTTCAAGGACATGCCCTAGTAGTCTAACTTCCTCCCACTAGGACCTGTTCCCCTTAAGGTCTCACCACCTTCCAGAAGCACCATTAGCTGGGGATCTTGCCTTCAACACTGAGCCACAACCCGTTGGAGGCTATTTAAGATCCAAACTCTAACAAACCCTGTTCTCTCAAGCTTTACTGAATTCTGTACTTTAAAAAATCAAAATAGGGCTGGGGTTGTGGCTTAGTGGTAGAGCACTTGCCTAGCACGTGTGTGGCTCTGGGTTCAACCCTCAGCACCACATAAAAATAAATGAATAAAATAAAGCTATAAAAGAAAGAAAAGTAAATATTTTTAAAAAATCAAAACAACAGAAATAAAACAACTCAGTTCCAATCACAGTTCGTCCTGAAGAGCTTCCAAGACTCCCAGACTCTTCTTTTGCCACTTATAGCTCTCTTTTAGCCTGTTCATCTCCTTTGTCAATTGCTATCTTTTCAGTTACCTTTTAGGAACAGAATTCTATTTCTTTTAATTCATCATGAACTACTGAGCATCAGAGATCATGCCCCAGGTTGTTCTGTGCACAGAGCCAACACAGTACCATGCACTTCATGGGGTTGCCATTTATTTTAATGATTACCCAATCTGTTTTCTTTTTATCTCAGCAGGGCACATGGAAGGTCATGGTCACGTTGATGATAATCAAATGCCATCAAATGTAATGTTGACCATTTCTTTCTTACTTTGATTTGAAAGCAGGAGAGATTGGCCCACTGAGAAAGAACTACAGCTGTCTATATCACATAAGAAAAATGCATGTAGTTCCTAGTACATTCAGTAAATGGGGGATTTTTTAAATGAACTCCAAACTGATACTCATCTCTTAGTGTATGGTGCCAGGCAGATATTCACTTTTGTTTCTCTTCATTTCCTGGCTTGAGTTGAGTAATTGAGACTAGTTAATTCTATTTGGTCATAAACATTCAAGTATTGGAGAAAGAGGCAGAACTGTGGCTTAAATGTTCAACAGTTTTAAATAAATAAAATATCATTCGATTGGTTTCAATAGGTCTCTTTTTTTTTTTTTTTTGTACCGGGGATTTAATCCAGGGTATTAACAACTCAGCCACATCCCCAGCCCTTCTTATTTTTTATTTTGAAACAAGATCTCACCAAGTTGCTAAGGTTGGCTTTGAACTTGTAATCCTCCTGCCTCTGCCTCCCAAGCCTCTGGTATTACAGGTGTGTGCCATGCACTCAGTGGTTTGGATAAGTCTGAATGCTAAGATTTTTGGTGAGCTCAGTTTGAGCTGGTATTCCTCTAGAAATACTATTACTAAAGGTATAATTGGAATGATACTTTTTCTGCATGTGCTGTAGCTCATTTTAGATATGGAAATGTAGAAAGGTGTTGGGAGAGCCTGTTATCAAAACAATTAATAGGAATTTTAAAAAGTAATTGTTAGTGATTTTTTTTCCCTTGTAAGATATCATCTGAAGAAAGGACATTTGATGAAAGAACTGGCTCAAATATTTCTCCCAGTGTCTACTTATCTGACCTGAATCTTGCACTTTACTCTCTGGAAGAGAGGTCAGTTCTGTCACCAAGTAGCGTACAGTTCTCAAATCCCATCAGACCACAGGGTTCAGAGATGTGCTTATTTTGATGCCTTTCATGAGTCAGAGAAATAAAGCTTAAACTCAGAGCCAGTTTAAAAAAATCACATTCACTCTTGCATCTGACTTGTAGAGACCAAAGGTTCAAAGAAAATTATTTTACAATGCAGCAAACACAATGGAGACTTGTAAAGAACCTGCAATTGACAGGGAAGTTAAATGGTGTTTTTAAAGGCTAGAAGTCCACATGTTCCTTCTATTTGTGTCTGGCTTCAGCATGCTCTTAATAATGCAGTGTGTACTTACTTATTGATCAGACCACTTAAGCACCAAGACATGAGAAAGGGGACACTGTTGTCTGGCAATTGACCATATTGGAGACTTAAGTGTTCTGACAAGGAAGTAAGTGTGTTTAAGCTTCAGATAAGATAAATTTTAAGATAATACCTACTTTGGTAATGAACCAAAGCTGCTAAAAAAAACTTTATGGTCCATAAAGTTTTTTTGATGACAACTACTTTAGTGTTAATGACGAGATTTATTTCCTGAGAGCCATTGGTCTTCCAGGGAAACCTGAAAAAGAATCACTAACTCCCATGCCTTGGACAAAAGCTCAGATGGAAAGAGACGGTGCTGAGCAGCACCAGCTGTAGAGTGGTCATTGGGCTAGGAAGAACCGCTAGAGTATCAATCCGGTGTCAGCCACCACCTTACTGTCTAGGGCTCCCAGGGTGACATCTCACTGGAAGGGACTTATGTTCCAGTACAATGCTTTCCAACCTTGCTTTATGTGTCACACCTCTAACCAAACTTACGTGAGACCTTCACTTAGGAAAAGAAGGGTACCTACCACAAGTCCTTCTGCCCTTGAGTCCTCCCCAAGAGCTCACTGAACACAGCTTAAAGCCCCCTTTTGTTAGGGACCCATCCGTAAACAAATACCACAGTGCATTACAAATGATGCAATAGGAATATAATCACAGTTGACAAGAGAATATAAAGATGGGTATGGCCAAAGTCACCTGCAAGTGACTTCCTAGAGGACACCTCTTTGACTTGTCTTGATGGAATGTAGACCTTCCCAGGGAGAAGAACTGAAGGCAGTGTGTGCAAAGCAAGGGAAGCCATAGTGTGTTTGGGGACTATGTGGCCCTACTTGTGAGAGATAAAACAGGGAAATGGGGTGGGCCTCAGGTTTTGGAGGCTGCAGAGAGGTCTGTGAGCCAGAGACCACATCAGATTTTTGTTTCAGTAAGGTGATGCTGACAGCCTCTGGGGAGTCACGGGGCTCTTCCAGATGCAGGATGAGGAAGCTTCACCTCGGGCAGCAGTAGTGACATATCAGAGGAGGACATTCCAGAGAAACTTCAGAGCTGGTAACTCACAGTTCCGAGTGACTGCTGACTGCTGGACACTGGAACGTGGGAACAGGAAGAAAGGCTGACGGTGGGACTCCTGGCCCTGCTCACAGGGCAGAGGCAAGGTGAGGACCGGAGGAAGTCACTCACTTCACACATGTTGGGTGAACGTCCCCGTGGAGCAGGCAGGTGGAGAACCCCTGAAGAAAGGGTTTCAGAAAACAAATACTGATTGAAGAAATCACTGGTGGCTCAGTAGCAGAGCACTGGCCTAGCACATGGAGGCACACCGGGTTCCATCCTCAGCACCACATAGAAACAAATAAAGAAAATAAAGGTGTCATGTTCATTTACAACTTTTTAAAAAAGGAAAAAAAAGAAATCGCCAGTGCAGAGGGACTGGGGGTGTATTATAGTGTTGGAGCATGTGCTTGGCATGTTCAAGGCCATGGGCTCGGTCCCCAGCACCCCAAAAAGGAAGACGGGAAAGGAGAAGGAAAGAGAAACCCCTGATGGATGACACAGCCTTGGGATGTTTCTAGTGATGTCAACGAGGAACAGTCAGCAAAGGAGACCTTCAGAGGTATTATTTGACTTTTAGGAAAGACTGGTTTTGCAAAAGAGAGAGCTTTCAGAAGATAGAAGTGGTAGTTTTTGATGTCATCGAGGGGCCAAAAGAAGGTAGATCTTCTGAAGATCACCAGCCAAAGGCCACTCACCATGAACAGGAACTGTGTTCATAAGAGGGTGGGAGTAAGAGCCAGGTGAGAGCTGTTCAGGAAGAGGAACCCGAGGTAAGGAAGGGGGACAGTGAATGCACATTCAGTGCTCAGGGCAGTGGGAAAGGAGGCACGTTGGCCTAAGGAGAAGCAGAGTGGACCTGTGGGTATGTTTGGGAGGTGAGCTGGAGGTGGCCCCTTGTTGTTGGCATCATTACGAGCTCGGAATCAGTCGGAGAATCACATTTCAGGCCTGCCGTTTATCAGATACTGACTTTGTTCAAAGTCTCCTGGGGCCTCGGTGTCCTCAGTATTCAGTGAGGTAAGTACTGAGCCACCTCTTCAAGTCTCGTAGGGATTAAGTGAATCATGACACAAAAGCACCCAGAGCTCAGGGTGGCTCAGTGAGTGGCAGTAGGTGTTTTGGTTGTTTGGTTGTTGGTACCTGTGAGGGAGAGATTAGAGAGAGTGAGGAGGTGAGATGTGACCTCAGAGGAAAGAGAGGTGGCGGAAGTAGGTCCAAAGAGAGGTAGAGCAATAGCTTCAAAGGGAAGAGGGATGGGTTTTCAGAGGTAAGAGAAGGGAAGACAGTGATAGGATAAGGTGTTGGGAAGACAAGTTACATGGCATTCCAGTAACAAGCAGCCCTCAGACCTAAGTCTGTTAAGGCCACCGAGATTCTTTGCTGGTACCATAGACCCAGCCCAAAGCAAGAGAGGGGCCCTGTACATCTCTGTCCCTCAAGGACCCTGCAGATTGAGCCCCATCTTACCGTGTGCTTTATGGTCATCACAGAGCACACCATGGGCCACAGCTGACCTCTACAGGCCAGAGAGTACCCTGATTTGGCTCAGAACAAGAGGGACCTGGTGGGCAGTGCTGCTGACGGCAGCGGCCAGAGCTGTAAGTTCAGGCCCTCGTGGCAGGAAATGCAGAGCATGGACTTCCTCAGTGAAGGACACAGCAAAAATATAATCCACCAAGAGCCCAGTTAGGGACTTGACAAGAATGGTAAGCGTTTGAAACAGCCATTTGTTAAAATAATTAAGCAGGAACATAGAAGCAAAGGAAAAGGAAGTTGTTCTGGTTAAATATTTATCATTAGGGCTTCATGCAGGATGAAATGGTAATGCAGCTGGGATTCAGTTTCTTAGTTCAGCTGTAGCTTAAAATTAGAAGCTGCCCATCAATAATTTCCCCAGGGAGTGATTTTGACTGTAACAGCACATAGCCTGGAGGAGAGAAAAGGCACAGAGAGCAGGCTTTCTTGGGATGGGAAGAGAAACCACTGCAGAGGGGCACTGTGTGAGAGAAGTTGATGGTGCACCTGTCCCTGGAAATAAAAGTGAGTCCTTTATCAGCCCGTTAGCAAGGACATCTGCCTAGCACCTGGGCACCTAAGACACTTAGGACTTATCTTCATCCTTCAAGCAAGTATGGTGTAGTCAAGGACAAAGCTTATGCTGTGAGTCTTGAGTCTGTTCTGTATGCACATCTCTGTACATACACATATGTACAAATGAGTTCAATTACATGTAATACACAACCATATATATGTATTATATGGTACACATATATATATGTATAAAAAATTTCTTGAAACAGATGGAAATAAGCCTAAGCTTGGAGGATGTGGAGGGAGGAGGAAAGGAAGACAGAAGAATCGTGGTGTGACTAAAAATCTGATGGTGGTAGTGGAAAATGGATTCTGTGGGAGACAAGAAGAGTTGCCAGAGAGAAGAGAAGAGATTAGATGAAGGACTCATGGGACAGCAGATTGAGCTGACATAAAGGAACCTAATTACAAGGCATTGGTCTTGCGTGGGAGGACAGGAGGGGTTGTTTCAAACTGTTGCCCAAGGAGTGGCATGGGGACAGGGTGTCCTTAGTCCACTGGGGACATCCGTGGCCAGCAAACCAGTTACAGCTGCATGACAATCCAGGTGCTTTCCTTCCTCCAATCCCTGCAGCCCTGGCACCTCGAGCATCGTCACACTTGAACGTCCCCTGGGACACCTGGGGTGAGGAAGACTGGAATACACCTCAACCAGGAGCCTGTTCTGGGCTGAGCAGAAGGTCTTGTCAATAGGGTGGGCCTAGGTATGCAGCCTCACACCTGGTGGGAGCTGTGACCACCCCGCCTGGCCCCAGCCCTTCTGGAGCCTAGGTGGGCTGCTGAGACTCGTTTCCAAGCAGAGGCTCACTGCACTCTGCCTGCCCGTGTGCCTTATGGCTGTGTTAAGTCGCCACTCAAGTCCAGCACAGCTCACTCTTCAAAGGTAGATCCTTGAGCGGTTTTAATGCATTCCCAGAGCTGCACATTCATGAACACAGTCAACTTTAGAACATTTTCCTTGCCCACAAAGAGAAACCCACACCCCTTCCTCATGCCTCCCTCTCCCCGACCCAGCCAGACCACTGCCTCCCTTCTCTGTCTTGATTCGCCTGTGCACCATAGCCCATATACATGGAGTCGGGTGGCCCTGTGCAACCTTTGGTAGCCGACTTCTTTCACTTGTTTTTCAGGTTGGTCTGTCTGGTCATGTTTCATTTCTTTATTTTGCTTATGGTATTGCACTGGCTGGATATATCCCCCTTTTTGTTAATCTACCCATCAGCTGATGGACATTTTCCTGCTTTTTGACCTCGGTGAATGGTACTGTCAGGTGTGTATTTCCATGTCAATGTTTTCATTTCCTAGTAGTGAACTGCAGAGGGATGGGGTTTAAGCCAGGTTGTTTCGCCTTTCCTGCAGCTGAGTGTTAGGAGCCCGTTTCTCTGCCCCCTTGCAGATGGTATTTATTTGGTTACAGTGTTCTGGTGGGTATAATGTGGTGTGTCATTGTAATTTGATCCATGGTCCCCCAATCAGAAGCTCTGTTTTCAAAGCTAAGGCATAAAACAGAACGCATGTCTGAGCACTTCAACTGAAGACCAAGACAGCAGTGTCAGGAGCCTGACAGGAGGAGGCTGAGGAGCAGTTAAGGCTGAGGGGGAGGGAAAATATCCCCGGGCCGTGCAGTCTGTACTGTTGCTGTCCCTCCCATAACCACCAGCCGGTCACTTCCCCCTTCAGGTCGCTGTTCTCCACCTTTGGCAGCACTGAATCAGGTAGGATCTCTTGAAAAGACCTTGAACACCCATCCTCAGGGCCTGCCTTTGGCCAATCAAATCACAATATCTGGGAATACAGCCGAGCATCCAGTCTTTAAGTCTCCTTATATGACTCCGATACCCAGTGGGGGCCGAAAGCCACTCTATATAGATTCAGCAGGTAAGGAGCAAAAGGAACTGACCCCTCAGTACAGCACTCAGATAACCATCTGCCTGTATTTTGACCTGTAAAAACTTTTTTTTCAGAGACACCTGCTAACTGAATTTAACCAAACAAATATGAGCCATAATTGTAGTGTTAGTGCCATTTGCACTAACAAATGGCAGAGTAAAACCTAGTATGAGACTGGTAAAATCAACTCTTTCTCCCCAAATAAAGCCCTCAATTTAAAAGTTTGGTCAAAACTTTTAAATAAAAGTTGAGTTTCTTCATTTGTTTTCTCTTTCTGTTGGCTACATGGCATTTGCTTATTTCCAAGTATTTTCCTCTCTTCAAATTCAGTTTGATGCTTTTCAAGGTAGTTAGTTACCGCATCAATGAGTGTCTTTATCATTCTTCTGTGTAAATTGTAGATCTCATCACAGACCTAGGAAGGGTAGGAACTGAAGCACACTTCCATCCTGTTAGATGGCGCCAGGTTTCCAACACTGACAGTATGCCTTCTCATCGTCCAGCCCCTCCTTTCTTTAGAAGAAGCAGATGTTGCTGACTTCAAAGGAGCTGCATGGGAAGAGAACATGAAAACTCAGATTCCAGGAGGAAGAGGCAGGCAATGCAGAAACGTTCACCGTCCTACTCTTGTTCCATTGACAGCCTGGCCTGAGGCAGCTTGGACTGTGCTGTAGATTGAGGTGTCTCGCGCAAGGTTTAGAGAGAAGGGCAGGGAAGATTCAGATGAGGGATGTAGAGGAAGACACAGAAGAATGCTTTTAAGGGAACCATTTTTCTCATAATAGAACTATTCAAAACCTAAGCAATAATCCAAGACTTCTCCAAACCCAGACTAGGGGCCTGGAGGAGTAACATGGTGGAGCACTTGTTTACCAGTCACAAGACTTGGGTCAATCTCCAACACCTCGAAATAAAGCCAAAGAACAAACTACTCGGTGTTGCTCGTATTCAATCCACATCCGGGTTAGCTGGGACGAGGTGTTGTACCGCTGTGTGGAGCAGGCCCTGGAGCAGAGTGAAGTGGGAGCACCAGGAGGTAAGGCCGCTCCCAGCACCAGCTCCACACTAGACCAGTCTTCAGAGTCCTTGGCCTCTCCTAGAGGCTTCGTCGTGGCTCGCTTTCTCTTCTTTTTATTTATGAACTGCAACCTGGGATGAAAATGAGGGGTGTATCACACATCCTCAAAAACAAAAAGGAAAAGAAAACACTCTGTCATGCAGAGCTCAGACCCATTGCAAGCCCAAAGGACTGATCTGGACAGGGAAGGCTGCCGAACCAATTGTCCTGGGAGCAGCCCTGTGCTAAAAAAGAGGAGGGGGAGGGGAGCACTGCTGATGAAAGTGGCTGTCACATTAGCAGGTCTGGAAGTCGCAGTGCTTGTTGTTAGAGCTGCTCAAGTTCACACCAGAGCACCCAGCTCCATCCGTCTTTCTCAGTTTACATTTTAATTGGCTTGTAGTTAAGTTTTTTAAACACTGCAAGATTGCTGACATACACTGTAATATCATGTGAATAATTTATGGAGGTTGTTCAAGACAAGTTTTTTTCTTTGATTTGAGCATCTAAGGGGAAGGGGGAGAGGAAGGCTGAGGGGGGTCTGTGGTGGGGGCCAGGACTGAAGAGCAGACAGTCGACTGTATGTAGTGCGTGGTGCGTGGATGTTCGGCGTCTGCTGTGCCGTCAGCAGCGTCTGGGGTTTTGGGGAGGCTTGTACAATACAGCCTTATTAATAACAATTCTGTCAAGAGAGCACCCAATTAAATTGAATTGGGTTTATGACTCCCTCTTGGTTTCTTAAAATGTGTGGATATAAAATCTCTTCCATGTGAGTCTTGGATAACAAGGGTGTTTTTTGGGGGGAGGGGGTTGGTTTTAATGATTCCTCCTACTACTGAGAATTTGCTTGTTTATAAATGCAGGAGTATGCATTTTCCCCAAACTCTCTTTCTGTTTTCTGCTCTTATGATAACCTGGAGAAGATGGAACTGGTGTCAGTGGGCAGCCATCCTCACTGGGCACATGGCTGCTCCGGGAGTGGTGTGCTGGACAGCTCCACATCCAGGCTAGCAGCTAATTAAGACCTGTGGGAGAATCTCTTCCTCTTCTAAAACAGACTTTCTTATTACAAAATGAGTGAATGGCGTGAAATAGGTAGAGTACAAGGAAGAGTAAAGTCACCCATCCCTCCTCGGGAGAGCACTGGTCTGCTTTTCTTTACGTCCCTCTGGTCTTTTTTCTGTCTACACACAGTGAACACCACTGGAATCACACACTCTTTTTACTAGCATTGGTGATAGCACATGCAGTCTGTAGTGTCATTTCCAGTGATCATGAAGCATGTGTTTCCTGTGAATTCACTGTGTGTCACCTAACATGCCTCTTTTTTTAATATTTATTTTGTAGTTGTAGTTGAACACAGTACCTTTATTTGAATTATTTTTTTTATGCAGTGATGAGGATCGAACCCAGGGCCTCACATGTGCTAGGCAAGCACTCTACTGCTGAGCCCCAACCTAGCTCTTCCTATTGAAATGAAGTGTTATTTGTAGCTTTTATTCATTTTAGAATAGATAACATATAATTCTTGGTTAAATCCAGGTGTACATTTTTATTGGTGTAATACTTTGGACATTAATGATGGGATTTATTGTTACATGATCATACATGCATAAGGTATAACAATGTAATTTGGCCAATATCACTCCCAGCACCAGCACTTCCCCCGACTGTCCCCACCTCAACCCCTCGTCTCTCTCCTCTGCTAATCTCCCTGAATTTTCATGAGATCTCCCACACACCTTTCTTTTCCTTTTTTCTCTCTGGCTTCCACATGTGAGAGAAAACATACAACCCCTGACCTTCTGAGTCCAGCTTAGGTTACTTAGTATAATGGTGTCCAGTTCCATTCATGTTCCTGAACAGGACATGGTTCCATCTTTATTGCTGAATAAACCTCCGTTGTGTATGTGCACTACATTTTCTTTATTCATCCCATGCTGATAACCTAGGCTGGTTCAATCGTTTGGCTCTTGCGAATTGTGCTGCTGTAAGTGTGGGGTGCAGGTATCCCTGCAGGTGAGATCACTCTAATCCCTCAGGTTAAATAGGGAGCATAGCATGGCTGGTCATGCAGTGGTCCCATGCCTAGTCTTGACTAAGTTCCATACTGGGTATATTAATTTGCAGTCCTTCCAACAGCATCCTCTTAGGTGCACATTCTTGTACCATTCTTCTCATATATCTCAAGAACAATTTTGTCTTGAAAAGTGAGATGAAACAGGTTTTTTAAAAATGAGATTAGTAATTTTCTCCTACTAAAACTGATAATGATATTTAATGGAAGGTGTTGTTTTATTATTTTCTTTTTTGATATGGAGATTAAACCTGGCATTGCTCTTCAGCTGAGCTAATTCCCTAGCTCCTTTTGAATTTTATTTTAAGACTGAGTCTTGCTAACTTTCCCAGGATGATCTCAATTTGGCCATCCTCCCGTCTCGGCCTCCTGAGTATTTGGGATTATAGGAATGCACCATAGCACCTGGCTTCAATCTGAGGGTCTTTGAAATTGCTGAGGTGTCCCCCCCCCCTTGGTAGTTTCTTCATCACAAAACCTATCGTTGGGATTAATGTGAGCTATTTTTTTCTTTACCAGTTGATACATAACTACCTACGACTTCATGTAATCAGTAGAGATGCTACAAATGTATTGCCTGTCAACTCCAATAAAAAAGAGGGCAGTTAATTAAAGAGATGTCTTGCTGTTAAACAGACGTGTAGTCAATTGCTTGTAAGTAACATTTAGTTTGATGTTTAGTCAAAGGGCAGGAAAATTGGTGTTCAGGCAAGACTGGCTTTTTAAAACATAAATAGGGGAGTGATGTTATTGGGGTCAAGATGAATGACCTCTCACTTGGCATGATGTTTTCCTTCTTAAAAAATATGTTCATATATTGGAAAGGAGGAGAAAGAATTACGGCCTAAGGCTTCCCATCACTTTGGGATCTGAAAGAATCAAGTCCTCACACTCTTGGAACCTTAAGAGTAAGAACAGTAGACCTAGCCCGCCAGCCTGCCAGCGCCTCCTACAGGAAGCCCCTGAACCACAGGCTTCCTCTACAGATGGAAACTGCCCTCCCGAGAACTTGCACAAGGGCTCCTCCAGCAGAGAGCCCCAGGCATAGCTGCCCCAACTGTGGCACACAAGCTGCTCCTTCCCCTGAGTGGCCCACCTGCCCTTCCTTTGTTCAGCCCTTCCCTGAGAACCTGGGCTGGGAGTACACACTCCCAGCAGAAGTCCAGGTCAAGCCCTAACTTTCAGAGAGAGAGTCTGTCCCTCTGAAAGTTTTAGTCTTTTAAGTGTTTTAGTCTTTAAGTGTTGAGATATTTGTGAATAAAAGAATACAAATTCAATGGAGATATTTCTTCTCATTTCAGAATCCCACAAATAAGAGACTAGAGCTATTAGAAACATGATTAACTCTGTTTTCAAGTGCCTTTGGAGGGTCATGGACTTTGGAACCTCACTCTGGAACTGAAGAACCTCAGCTTTTGCCAATGACCACATTAAAATGTGTTTGTCTGGCATGGATGAACCAATCTCATTTATTGGTTTTTGTTCTTTGTACTTGCTTTTCATTATTTAATCAACAAGAATTTATTTTTAGTTGCCGATTTTGTGCCAAACTAGGCAGTATGGGATGCAAGAGAAGGTGTTTAAGTTATGGCTGTTTACCCTCATGGGCCTTCCAATAAAACAACATAAATATGTAATCCACTTACAGCCAGTCAATAGCAATATCTTTATTTGTAGTGATCACACATTTCATTGAAGAAAGTATTTATTAATCTGGAAAGAAAAACATCAACTGAATGAAGGGCAGATTCTGAGTATGCTCTAAGCTATGTTTAGTCTGTGGAGTCAGTGGGGTGGTTGGGGTTTGCTTTCTTTCCTGAGCTCTTATGAATCAGCAAATTCTAAACCAGCTTTCTTGAACTACATACAATAATTGGTGCCTAACCTGAGTCTCTGTTTCTGCCAAGCTTCAGCTTGCAACCTATTTTAAACCTTAGTCCTAAACACCCCCAAACCTAATGGAATTGTAGCAAATACCAGCTTAAATCATATATTTTCCTAAGAACATGTTGATTCTTGAAATAATGATCAGGTTTGAGAAAGGGGAAGGTGAGATGGGAGTAGACAAGTTTGTGTTTTCTTGTTAAAAAAAATAAATTGCTTGAGTGAATAGGTTGCTCGGATTTCTCCACTGCTTCTTTTCCTGAGGGCCAGAGAAGAGATGGTTATTGCTCATGAAGGAGATGAACTGCAGGGTGCCTTCCCATTTGCAGAAGACTTTTGGATCATGGAACTTGGCCATGGATTTGGGGTGTTTCAATTTTGGATATGAACCTCTTACAGTTCTCATTATGCTTTGGTGTTAAATGCATTGCCTAATAACTCCTATCTCCTTGAGCATGCTTTGGCCAACTTTTTCTGTGCTGTGCAATATAGTATTTTAGCCTCTGCATTTACAAAGGTCTATGTCACTATCCTTCTTTGTCTCATTTTCCTATTTTTTTTATGGAAAACACTTTAAAAATACAAAACTGTAGATCGTACAGATACTCTGGATTGGTTCTGACCTACAGGTATCGTTTGCCAGCTCATGCCCTAGAGAAGCATGCGAGCAGTTCAGAGTGCACCCCTGATCTCCCTCTAGCACAGGTCTGCTTTGTTCTTCTGGTCACAGGCTGTCTCAGAAGCTGGTCCCTGGAGCCCCCTCTCCTGTGTGATGTAATGGTGTGACATGTCGTTTCTGGGGAAAGCCTGCAGTACTGTGTCTCTAATTAACCTGTTCATTTAGCACTATTACCCTTTCTCTTGAATGCAGCTCTGCTAGGAGAGGATAAGGAAAGTGCTTAATCCAGTAGGTCTCTCATTGTTTGCAATGGCAGGAAGTGTGAAAACCTGGGGGATGAAACTGTCAGTCCCGGTTGTCTCTGGGATCCTCTTGGTCATAGCATTTACCCTTCCTGCTCTGTTGTGGAGTATACTGAGTGTTGTTGAGTGAAGCCTTAGGTCACAGTCCTTGTACACTCCGACCCTGTACAAATTGTGCCTGAAGTCCACCAACTGACTAATGTCACTGGCAAATCATGGTTTTCTCCTGCTTATTCACTTGTTTCCCTTTTGGCGTAGTCACAGTGCCTTTATGGCACGCTTTCTGTCTGGCTAACTAGGTCCAAGCACCTCTGGTGTGCGGAACATGCCTCCCACTTCCTGGAGGCCTGCCATCTGTTGGAACACCTTCACAGTGTTGTCATAGGACCTCCTATTATGTAAAGCACGTGCACCCACACACAGCATAATCATGGTAAGTGTACAGTTACATGGCATTGACAACACTGACGTCACCCTGCCTCGGCCCCTGTCCGCCTCCCACGCCCTTCCATCATCCCATACTGATTCTCCATCTCCATGAAGCCATAGCCCTCCACTCCTTCTTCTCCAGCCATGTCGCCACTGTTCTTTCTCACTCTGTACATGGATCTCCCTAGCTACTGCACAGAGTGGAGTCATAGAGGGCTGGTCTTCCCGTTCCTGGCTCCACTCCTGTGCCCAATGTTGAGTTCCATCCGTGTTGCAGCGGACATCAGAATCCCCTTTTTGTGGAGGAGGAGCGATACCTGTTGCATGTGTGTTCTGCATTTGTTCAGGTGTTCATTTGCTGATGGGCACCTGGTCTGCTTCCACATTTTGACAATTCTGAATGATGTGGACACGTACACATTCAAGTCTTTGCTTTCTTTTTTTTTTTTTAATGAATAAACATTTTGATCCTGGTGACATGATGACTTTCTCGTAAGCCTATGGTATTTTAAGAATTTTTGCCATTTTTTCTCTGTCATTTATCTATAACAAAATAAATTTTGTAATAAAGAAACCAGTTATCAGTTGTGATGCAAAAAATAATAATAATAAAGTTTAGGAACAACAAATCTTTATTCATCCTCTGAACCAGGCACTGAGCTTAGCTCTTCATGAGAATTAATTTTCCTAAGGCCTACAGTATGTTATCTGCATATTATAGAAAAGGAAACCCAGGTTTAGAGAGATTGAGATATTTGCCCAGTGTCACACAGCTGGTACATGGCAGATGGCTTCTGTTTCAGAGTCCATACCTGTAGACGTCACGAAGCTGTGCAGAAGAGTGGATTCCATGAATACATATCATCATATTCTTGTTTTCTATGGCACAATGTCACTTCCTAATTTCAAAATCAAATTATATAAAATAACATTCTGGATTCTTTGAGAACTCTGAAGTGTTGTATGCAGTGTCAAAATGGAATCTAGGGCTGGACAGACGGAAGCGGTGAGCCCTGGAGCAGAGACCATGTGGAGCTTCCAGCCGTGTCGAAGCCCCGGGTGCAGCCTTCAGGAATCCTCTGTGGGATCCGTGCTGTCATCTCCTGTCACTCCAGCTCTTGCTCAGATGGCACACCGCCTGGTAATGATGCTGTGAATTTTAGGACTTTAAATCAAGTTCTCACAGTGTGCTCTTGACCACCTACAGTAACCTCAGGACTGGAATTGTGATTGCAACCATCCTCGGAAGCCACAGCTCCAGGGCAAGGTCCAGAGGCCTGATGTGGAATCACCTTCACATGGAAGAACTGCCAGACTTTCTTTGTGTCATTTCAGAGGACAGAACTGGGGCTGTTCTGTGTGTAGAGGTTCTGGAGAGACAATTTGTAGTTCACAATAAATTGTGCAGCAGCAACACCAAACCACCACAGGTGGCACTCTGCCCACGGAGGTCCTCAGACATGGACTAGAAGCACCTTCTTAGTACGGAGGTGAGGAGGATTCACACTCTGTGATATGAAGTTTCCTTCTCCTCAGTGTTGGTGCAGTGCAGGATTCTCTTTAGGGGTCCTCAAAACTTCATCTTTACCATTGTCCCCCATAGTGCTCTTTTCCCCGTCCTGCAGCAATAGCTCACAGGTTTTGCTTTGTTGGACCAGGGGCCAGTAACTGCTGGCTGCGGTGGTTCACACTTGTAAATATTTAGACCAGATCCACATCATAGTTGACAACAGAGCCAGTTTCTGAGATAGACAACAGAGCCAGTTTCTGAGATAGACTCTCCAGGGTATGCACAGACCATTTATGAAACAGGGCCCACACTCAGCAAAATGTCTGAAGTGGTTCAATAAACATGTATTGATTATTTGATTTATCGACTTCCCTACAGTCCTCTTGGAACTTGTCAGCATCCAACACAAGAGATCTTGTGCTATTTCAGTGTAACATTTTACTTGGGCAAGAACTGAGGTATTTGGCACAGATGATGTTCTCTTTTCCGATTAATGTGGCTCCAGGATCAACCAGTTAGTGCAAATACTGGAATGTTTGCTCACACAGAGACCAAAAGTACTTAGAATTCAGTGCAGGTAGAGTTGTTTGTTTTAGTAAATCAAGAGGATGGACTTTGGTAATTTCAGTTGCCTGTGTTGGTTCTCATTTCGTTTGAGTATTTGAGACTCTGCCTGGAAGCCAGCCTCCAGCACTGACGTCCGACTGTGACCGCAAAGGCAGGCCCCCTTCCGCTCTCTCAGCCTGGACCCCGTCCGTGACTGATCTCAGGGGAGAGCTCGGCCAACAGTCTGGGAAGCCTGCCTCTCGTAATGTGGGAAGTAGAGCCAAGTGGCCCCACAGGAGGAGAACCTGGGTGAACTGTCAGGTCCTGAGGAGCCATTGAGGCCAGGGAACAGGCCCAGCCTGAACTGGCACCTCTGGGCTGTTTCAGAGCCAGGTGTCAGAAGAGGATAAATATCAGACTGTATCTGATTAAAAACAGGAGAAAGCACAGCTCCCCTTCCCTACTCTGAGGAACCAAAGTCAACTGAAAGGTGTTTGGGTCCAGAGGATTGAAAAGCCACAGTCTCATGACCTAACCAAAGAAATATTCAAAACTAGTCTGAAGTGTAACATCATGTTTTAAAAAATGTGCTATCAAACTCATTTATCCTGATTTATATAAGAAAAATACTTAAATCATTTAAAATGATTTAAGTATTTTTCTCTTATAATGACCAAATATCCTTTAATATAGAAGAGTATATGGTAGATACTTCTACGTCGATTATTTCATGATTTCTCTTTAAGTCAAAAAGCTGGCAGATACTATATAAATAATATTTGATCTTGTCCAAGGCTGTTAATTGAATTTATTGTTTATTACACTGGGAAACTACTGAAACAGGAGGAAAAAAAATAAGAGAAAACATTATTATTATCTGTCTGAAAATATTGGTTATGTAGCTATTTTATTAATGAGATATTGACAAGATAGAGAAGAAGAATAAGGTGGTTCCACCCGGGTTACAGTTACAGTAGTGGAGGAATTAAAATTGAATCAATATAGAAATGTCTTTGATCTTGATAAGAAGGCAGATAAACATGCATACATTTGTCAAAACTCAACAAACAGATCAGTTACATTTCACTCTGAAAATTATACTTCACTACATAGAAAAGGTCAAATCATCTTATTTATTGAGCTATAATTTATGAGAAGGTTATAATATTAAGGAGATTGGTCTATTAGTCTGTTTTGGTGCCAAAACCATGCTGTTTTTGTTACGATTGCTCTGTAGTATAGTTTAAGGTCTGGTATAGCGATGCCACAAGCTTTACTCTTACTGCTAAGGATTGCTTTAGCTATTCTGGTTCTCTTATTTTTCCAGATGAATTTCATGATTGCTGTTTCTATTTCTATGAGGAATGCCATTGGGATTTTGATTGGAATTGCATTAAAATCTGTACAGTGCTTTTGGTAGTATGGTCATTTTGATATTATTAATTCTGCCTATCCAAGAGCAAGGTAGATCTTTGCCCCTAATTTTAGGGTCAAAGATAAGTCCTTAATAAGACTCCTGTGGCACAAGAATTAAATAAATGGGATGGAATCAAACTAAAAAGTTTCTTCTCAGCAAAAGAAACAATCTGTGAGGTGAACAGACAGCCTACATCCTGGGAGCAAATTTTTACCCCTCAACATCAGATAGAGCACTAATCTCTAAGCTATATAAAGAACTCAAAAAGCTAAGCACTGAAAAAAACAAATAACTCAATCGACAAATGGGCCAAGAACCTGAACTGACACTTCTCAGAAGAGGATATACAATTAATCAACAAATATATGAAAAAATGTTCATTATCACTAGCAATTAGAGAAATGCAAATCAAAACTACTCTAAGATATCTTCTTACTCTAGTCCGAATGGCAGCTATTATGAAGACAAACAACAATAAGTGTTGGCGAGGATGTGGGGGGGAAAGGTACACTGACACATTGCTGGTGGGACAGCAAATTTTTGTAGCCAATATGGAAAGCAGTATGCAGATTCCTTGGAAATCTGGGAATGGAACCACCATTTGATCCAGCTGTCCCTCTCCTTTAAGTACCCAAAGGACTTAAAAACAGCATACTACAGGGACACAGCCACATCAATGTTTATAGCAGCACAATTCACAATAGCTAAACTGTAGAGCCAACCTAGAGAATAAAATCATGGCATTTGCAGGTAAATGGATGGCGTTGGAGAAGATAATGCTAAGTGAAGTTAGCCAATCCCTAAAAAACTAATGCCCAGTGTTTTCTCTGATATAAGGAGGCTGACTCATAGTGGGGTAGGGAGGGGCGGGGAACATGGGAGGAATAGATGAATTCTAGATAGGGCCGAGGGGTGAGAGGGAAAGGGAGGGACAGGGAATTAGCAAGGTGGTGGAACGTGATGGACATCATTATCCAAAGTAGATGTATGAAGACACGAATTAGGTGTCAACCTACTTTATATACAGAGATATGAAAAATTATGGAATATATATATAATAAGAATTGTAATGCAAAAAAACCCCAAAGTACTTGTATAAAGACATGAATTGGTGTGAATAAACTTTATATACAAAGATATGAAAAATTGTGCTCTATATGTGTAATAAGAATTATTATGCATTCTGTTGTTGTGTATTTTAAAAAAATAAAATCAATTAAATAAAAAAAAACAGTATTAAGGAGAAAAATTTCCAAGTCTTCCAGAAACTTGCACATCATGGGTTAACCTTGGCAGCAAATGTAAGAAAATTTCCCCAATAAAATGTAAATAACTGGGCTGGGGATGTGGCTCAAGCGGTAATGCGCTCACCTGGCATGAGCGGGGCACTGGGTTCGAATCTCAGCACCACATAAAATTTTCATTGTGTCCATCGAAAACTAAAAAATAAATATTAAAAAATTCTCTCTCTCTCTCTCTCTAAAAAAATGTAAATAACTATAGATCAACAATGAGGAATTCATCGTATTGAGGACATGGATGGAGCCTTTGAGTTAATCAGCACTCCTATTTTAAATATGAAAAAACTGAGATTCAGAAAATGTAGAAAGTTGTCCAAAGAAAGTTAAA
Source organism: Ictidomys tridecemlineatus (assembly GCF_052094955.1). Lineage (NCBI taxonomy): Eukaryota > Metazoa > Chordata > Mammalia > Rodentia > Sciuridae > Ictidomys > Ictidomys tridecemlineatus. The sequence continues at coordinate 120,982,256 of NC_135486.1, forward strand.
GACAAAATATGAGCAGATGGCAAGCTATACAATTAAACTCCTCTTTTCCCTTTGTCAGTGTGACTTCCTCCTCCTCCTACCTACTGAGACTCCCCAAGGGTCTCTGTTCACCTCTCTTTGACTTTAACTTCATGCTACACTCTCATTCACTTACCAATTTCAATGTTAGTTATTTCTTCATTTAGTCAAGAAATGCATTTTGAATTTCCACATACCCCAACCACTGCTCTGTGAGTAGGGGACATACATACAGCCGAGCCACAGTGGGGAGTCTTCGCAGAGCAGACTTCCTCCTGACGTCACTTGGATGGACCCCAGTAATGATTTCTGGGACAAGTCTTTGCACTCAGGACAGGTGCCATTACTCCATGGCTCCCCTTCATATCCAGACACCACGCCACACCCACCAAGTCTGTGGTCTCATCTTTCCAAATCTTTCCCTCTGCCTTCCCTGGGCCTGAAGATCATCCTTGGCTCCTCCTGGAGAGAGTTTAGGGTCAACCAATTCCAAAATCTCTAAACTCTACCCACTTGAATTCTTAGATCTGTTCAGAATCTCCTGCATTTCTTCCTTGCTGTGTTAAAGTAGTGATCTACGTATCTCTACTGTCCCAGGCTCTGATTGTCCTCTCTGTCACCACCTTATTAATTTTCCTAAAATGTGCCTTCTTTATCAACACCCCAACCTTGGGTTTCATTTGCCTTCCAGATTAAAGGGAAATGCCTTGTCCGCAGTGAAGACTATCACAGCAGGCTCCCACTACCCTTTCAGACTTCTTCCTTCCCCACCACAGACGCCGCCACAGAGGCTTCCCACCTGCTTGAGCCAGGCTGGCGTTCTCTGCCAACCTGCTTTGCCCCCTCAGTGCAGTGTCCCGTGCTATGCTTCATGCTCCTTAGGACCTCTGTGCCCAGCTTGTACGTTCCCCTCTTGGGGGCTCCCACAATTACCCCTCACTTGAATACCCTAACCTTCCATGCACTGCATTGATTGTCCTGTTTTTTTTTTTAATTAAAACAGCTAGATGGGTTTTCAAAACACGACACATCGTTATTGAAAAAAATTAACATACACAGAAGGATGACCAAAAGTCACAACCTTCCAAAGCCACATTGCCCAGAACTACCTTCTTGAGCATCCCTCCACACCTGCTTGTTTGTGTTATCAAACATTTATAAGGTCAAACATTTTTCCATAAATGAGGTAAAATTCTACTGGTTTTCGGTCTGTTGAAACACACAGGTGCTCTTTTAATGTCAGTCAGTACAACTCCAAGTCTGCAGTGGCCCCAGGTCTTTAGAATTGACCCGCTGCTTATCTCTTGTTGCTATGTTTTCGTTTGTTATCTTTTCTTTCTCTCTCCCATGGAAGATGCTCGAGGAGCTGTTACATTTGCTCTGCCCCATGGACGTGCATAGCCGTGCTGGTCTGTCATGGTGCTTGACAGGGACTATTTGTGACACACCACTCCGTGCAGTTTGGGACCTCTAAAAATGTTTGGAGTTAAAAAGCATTGATGTAAAATTCTAGTGTAAAATTGTAGTCTTTTGGGTTTTTTTAGTGCTTTGAACAGCCATGTGTCCCGATGCCTTCACGGGGGCCATTCATTGTTCCTTGTTACATAATCTGCAGAGAGTTTATTCGCTTAGCAAGCAGCACGTTGCTCGTGGTTTCCTTCTGACGAGAAGCTAACAGCAGAAGCTGCTCTGCACCTCTGAGGCATTCTTCGCAGCCCAGACCTCATGCTCTCGCTAATTAGCCAGAGCATTCCCAGCCAAAGCCCCTGCGCCTGTGCTTGACAAAAGTCTGTTTTTCCGAGGTGAGGGTGCAACCTGCCTCTGTGTCTAGGGATGTCTCCATCAGACAAGCAGAAGCAGGGTGGCCCCTAGCTTCAGAGCAGCCAGGAAGCCTGCTGTTCCCTCGAGGTGACTTGCTGCCTGCCGCCTCCCTTCCTCTGCTGAGTGGAGCTCCCTCCGCCTGAGCCTTTGTCCTCCAGAAGAACACCTAGCCACCATGGACACGCTCTTTCTGCCCTGTCCTGAGCATGATCCTACCCACTCCCTGTCTCTGGAAGCCAGCTTCCAGCCCTGCGTTTTAGTGATGAATGCAATTAGCAGCCCACGAGAGTTCATCAGGATTAAGAAGTGGGGGGGGGGGGGGCATGCGACTGCTTGCTTGTCACTGTGAAGTGAAGCTTGACGGGAACATCTTCGTGTCCCTCCCCCTGCCCCTCCTGCCTGTGATCCTCTGCGCGTGCGCCCGTGGTTGCCCGTGTTCCACGGCTCTGCCATTTGCTCAGTGGGGGGACGTTTTCTTAGCCGCGCAGTGCACCGCGCTGCCTGAGGGATTGAGAACATATTGCTTGGCAGGTGGGCCTGCTCAGACGCTCTGACTGTTGTTTCAGCAGTGACAGGGAACATACATCATGCAGGCCCATTATGCCAGCATAGATCCATGGTAACCTGTTCAAAGGGCTGCAACCAGCAAACAAAGTGTTTGGGTCTTAATAGGTGATATTTTTGAAACATATAATTGGGATCTGAGAAGTAATTCTGGATGACAGGCCACTCCTTCTGCCATCTTAACAGAAGCGGGGCCTGCAGCAAAATACCACTCCTGTTGTGCGCCCAGAGATGACTGCCATTCCAGCCCAGCTCCAGGCAGCTGTGTGGCGCCCGCTGACTGTGCCAAGAGCTCATCTGTGCAGGGGAGCGGCCCTGTTTTTTTGAGTCTTTTCTTGTATGCATTGGAGTCTGGACTGCTGGGTGGAGAAGTGCCTGGGATTGTCCGACTGATACAAGCTCAGAAGGACCTCACATTTATTTTGGGTTCTATAGTGGACAGGCAAGCCCCAGAATGAGGCCCTGGATCTTTATCATGAAGAGGAACTTTTTCACTTCCCCTTGGGGTTCAAGTCAATAGGAGTATGAGTGACTAGTGACGTCCCTGAGGAGACTATTGAAGGGGCTTGGGAGAGACACTTCCCTCATGACACACATGACCACAGCCTGCATGCACTCAGAGTAGACTCGTCACAAAGGTGACCTCCCTGTGTAGCAGCTGCTCTCTACCTCCCCTCGATTGCATGCTCCTGGAAGATTGCACCTTGCCTCATTTGCCATAAAGAAGCGTCTCTGGGAGGTCTCTGTAGAGTAGTTGTTGTCTTTTCATCTTCTTGATACCTGAGAAATTCCAATTAACATCTGGATGGTAACAATGTATTATTTAACCCTTAACAACCACACCAGCATCAGCGCGGCCCAGTCTATGTGCCACAGTGTTGCCTGTGCTCCTGCCACAACAGAAATAGTTTCCTTCAAACAGATTGTAAAATGTTCTCATAAGACCAAGGATGTTCTAAATTATAAAGACCAGGGAGAAGACTGTGAGGAATGTGAACTGTAGCAGTCAATATTTAGAAAACTCGTGTTTCTGAATGCCTGGCACAGAGATGGGGTCCTTGCCACACCCTAGGAACAGCCCACAGTCACTCCACCAGCCCCTGTCAGCTGTGCTGCTACTCAGCAGTGGGATTGGCCATGACCATGGTTTGCCAACTGCAGACTTTCACAGAAGTAGACTGGGCCTTCTGTCCTTGGGTATTCTGGTCATGAGACCCCGAATGGAGCCTGCCAGTCATCCTTCCGATGGGCTGTGCAGATGGTGCCTGCAGCCAGTCTGTGGACTCTGGTTCGGGAAGCACTGGCTGGAAGAATCCAACATGGAGCAGCTCAGCCTTGCAGCTTGGTAAACTCCAGGCTCTCCTACGGGTCCTTTCTGAGCCATCTTTCTTAATTATCATGACATCCTGGATTCTCTGAGGAGCCTTAAAGCTTCTTGCAAAATATAAAATTAAGAGGCTTCTAGGTATGGAAGGGAAACGTCATACAGTGCATTTCCATGTCTGTAGATTCCATCTCTGAAATATTATTTAGAAAAACCAACTTTATTGATATATGTTTCAAATCACAGAAATTTTCACCCTTTTAAAACATATAACTCAGTGATTTTTGATATGTTTACAGCTATTTGGTAAACTGAGCAACCATGACTGCTGTTCAGTTCTAAAACATTTTCAGCAGCAGCAGCAGCCCCACGGTTTTTCTTTTCCTCTTGGTTTCTAATGATCTACCCTAGGCTGCTAATCACAGTCAGTCCCTGACAACCACCAGTCTGCTTTCTGTCTCTGGATTTGCCTATTTTGGACATTTCACCTCTGAAGTATTCTAAGCTTACTAAAACTGAGTCCAGTTATGTCTTTAATATTTTTAAAGAAAAAAAATTTAATGCTTAATCAAGTGTTTCTGAGTTTGTGTTTGATGGTCAGAAAAACATCCCTTACATATAATTCTTGCTTACATTATCCTAAAACATTAACTCAAAGTCCCTTGTTTATGCTCTTGACCTCTCTTTGATCACCTCTCCAAGCTTCAGTCTGAAGGACTCCGACATCATTTTCAAGTCCCCAGCTGGCTGGTAGGATAATGACCCGGCATTCCTGTCTCCTGCTCGACTCACCCGTTGCTTTTCTGCTGTCTCCACTCGTCTCTCATCTGAATGACCAGGTACCCACCCTTCTCTTCAGGGTAAAGGCCTTCACATGTGCCCTCTGCAGGGCCTGGCTTGGGCTGAGCTTCATCTTCTTTCCTTAACTGCAGCACTGCTCCAGACTCCCCTCTGGAGTCCCACCCCTGTCCTGCTCCCTCATGCCAGCACCGCTGGCTTTCTCCTTCCCCCAGATGGAGACTCCCGCTGCTGCCTGGCTTCTTCAGCTCCTGACTCTGCCTTCACTTGTCTGTGAAAATCCCTCTCCTTGTTGTCTGTGGACCCATCTTCTTCATGAAGCCCAGCTACCTTCCTTGATCCCTTTCCCTATGACCATAAGGTGGCATGAGACTCAGCTGAGCCACTCCATCTTGAAAACCTCTCCTGGCTTCTCTGTTGCTCTGCACCCTCCTTTTACTGTGGTTCCAGTGCTCACTGCCTTCCTAAGCACGGGCACCCACTTTTCTCCCTGTCTTGTTTTCTTCCCTCTTAAACCATATGGCTCCTAAGTGTGTGGCTACCTTCCAAAACGATCTCCACCACTTGGGTGTCCTGCCAGCTCCTCAGATGCACTGCTTAAATCAGAGCTCCCACCACTCAGGCGTTGCGCATCCCTAGTTCTTGCCGTAGTGTGACCCAAAGCTGGGAATTTAACATCTTTCTTTCTCTGTCACCTTCATGATGACCAAGCGTGATAGCTGCCATGCACGCAGTAGCTCCTTCATTCCATCAGGCCGCTTTCTTCACCCTTACCCAGGGTGGCCTACCTTCACTGGCTCTTACCTGCACTGTCCCCAGACAGTGTTCTGAGACATGATGTCAGACAGCAGTCTTCCCTCAGCACCACCTGTTCACGTCGTCTCCCCGGGCAGCATCTTTCCCATTCCTCAGACCACTCAGAGCTCCTGGCCTGGATCATAAGGCCTCTACACCCAAATCTTCCCCCCTGTTTTTTATGATTCCTCATATTCTCTGTCCTAGCCTAAGCAAAACACTGACCACTCTCCCTTTGACTTCCACCAGTGTGTTACAAGCCCTTGCTTTTTCTGTATCTTTTTACCTAACATGATATCCTTAATTTCTGCCAACTCAATTCTTCTTCCTCAAATTTCATTGTTTCCATAAAGTCTTCTTAAGATAGAACTTTTTTCTCCTTTTGGATTTTCAGATTGTGTGTGTGTGTGTGTGTGTTACAGTTATTTATGTGCCTGTCTCACTCAGTCCCCCAAATAACTCCTATCACAACTTAAATATAGTGTATTCTGAATAAGTATTTCTTGAGTGAATGAGTTTTGAACCTCTGTGAAATATAGAAGACATAAAAAACTAAACTTGTGGGTGACAGGCTCGATGTCAGTGCCAAGAGAGTTCTCAGTGATTTCTGAAGAATCATTCTTTTCCCTCAGTCCAGGCACAGGCTTGGAGGGAGGGTGCACAGAGGCCCTCATTGTCCTACTGCATCTGCATCTCAGGATGTTGTGTACCACAACAAGGCACTTCTGCATCTTGTCCTCTCCATGTTATATAAACCAGCACATACTGAGGAAAAGGTCTTTGGGGGAGGTCGGATGGCTTCATCAATGTTGAATCGTTGGATAGTAGCCGACCTTGGAGAAAGAAACATGCTGGCTATCTTGAAACATGTGAAGAGCTATCCTATGAAAGAAGAATAAACCTCACTTTTTTATTCTGTTTCCTAAGAGGATAGAATAAGTATAAGCAAAATCAAAATAAATTAGGAAATAAATTTTTAAGCTATCAGATCCATTCCAAAATAGCATTGCCTGCCTCTGTTGTTCAAATGGTGCTCAGGAGAGCAACCTGGCCAATTAGGTCCCAACTAGGTGTGGGACATGGTAGTGAAAAAGTATGGGTTGGCCCAGGGCCTTTCTAACTCTGCAATTGTATGCTTCCTTTAAGGTTAGTACTGTGCTACTATGCACTGTAATTTCTATTCTTTAGAACTTAAATTTATACAAATGTAGTCATGGTATGGTTCTGGTCCTGAATTTTTTTCACAGAATGGAGATCCCACCCTGTCCTAGCTGTTCTCCATGACTGTCCCTGGACCACCTACAGGTGAGGATAAAAGGGCCTTCATGGCCTAGAGCTACTAACCCAAGAAAAAATGAATTTTTCAGAAAATCCCACAGATGCCATCATCACTTCTAGTCACCCAATATGGTAGCTCCAGGAAGCTGCCTGGTGTTATGGATATGGTAGGCAAGCCCAGAGTCTCTCCAAATGGCCTTCTCTCATTTTGTTGGAAGAAGGTAGGTGACTCCTAATGAGCTCCAAACTTCTTGAAATGGGGTGTTGCCTAAAAAGGCAAGTGCCTTGAAACAGCCAAATGGAAATTATGATATTTCACTAACTCAGAACCAAATCTGCCTTTTTTTTTTCTGTATAACAAAATTTTGTGTGCCATGTGCCTTGGGAGCCAAAAAGATATCACACTCTAGGTCCTTCTTCCACTGTGCTGAGCATGGACGCTCTACATATCCCCCTCTTCTCACATAACAGTCAGCTTTTCATGAATTCATCATAAAGGGACCACTTTGTAGGATTGGCTGGTACCAGTAAAAGGCTTCATTTTCTATTTCACAGTAACTTCAGTGCAAAAGTTATAGGTCGAATGTTGAAAGACTAGAATTATTCATCAAGTCTTTAATGCTGCAAACGAAAAGAATTTTTCTGAAACTGTTGAGAAGAATGTCGACAAAGACATACATATTCTAGATGGTGTTTCGTTTCCACCTGATAACTCTCAAGGAATCAGAATAAGAGGACATGTGCTTTCTCATTGCTTTATGAATCATTCTAGAATCCACACCAATCCACAAATTTTTCCTTGCCTTACATCAGTGCCCCTAAGAAGTATTTAACTGTACATTGCCCACGAATTTCCTGTGTGTCCAGGAGGCCCTGATGCTGCTGGCCTTAGGACCAAGCTCCAAGGACAGCTATGTAACAGCACAAGGGCAGACATCAGAAGCCTGGGTTTGGCTATCAGTCTGCTTTCTACCAATCCTGGATCTGCAGGCGAGGCACTGGGCCCCGTTTCCTCATCGAGGAAGGAGTCATCAGCCTTCCGCACCGAGGGCTCTGGAGGGGGGAGAGTGGGAAGAGCAGCGTGGGTCAGACCCACACACAGAGAGGCAGCATTCTGTGGCTGCCGAACAAGGGTTCAGCAAGGATGGGTGGACTTTAGGCAGTTTTTCCCTTTGTGACCTGGGGTCAATCCCCTGCTTTGATCTTGTTCCGCTAGATACAGCCCAGCCATAGAACAGCAGTTCTCACACTTTCCTGTGAGCCGGCACTACCTGGAATAGCTGATAAGCAGACAGAGGTCCTGGCCCATCACGTTTCAAGCAGCCCAGGCTTCTGTGCTTTCAGTAGGTTCCAAATTCTGAGAACCATTGAATCTGTGCTGATAACGCCAATCATTTCATGAAAATTATAAAGAAACTACCTGCACTGGACAAGCACATTAGAATCACAGAGCCTCCAAATCCCATGTGCATGGGCTACCATCCAGGCAAGTGAAGCAGAGTCCCAGGGCTGGGGCGCAGGGGCCAAGGCCTTCTTCAGAGCTCCTCAGTTTGCAGCCAAGGGTTAGAACTGCTGCTCCAGCAGGCCCCAGTCTTCATGTCTATGGGCATGTTGCTGATACTTGTTTGCTTGTCTCCTCCTCACAGCACTGGTGGGAACACCAGGCATCTGAATGCCCAGAACCCAGCACTGTACCATACACGGTGCTGAATGTAGATGTTTGGTGCATGTTGGTTATTTGAATACTTGAAAATATTTGCACTTTGAGTTCACATAAACAGCTATGTTTTAGACAAAGGGCATACAGCAATGCTCACCCCCAAAACATCCACATTTACATTTTTTATATAACCAAAACCCTTTGTGGCATTCAGGCCCTCACAATGAGAAGGTATTTGTTGAATAATTTGCAGAATAAAAGTCACAGGGGTTACCTGTTGAATGATGGCAGAACTATGGCCAACCCCGTCTCTTCCAGGTGAGATCAGGAGTCAGGGAAGCATTTACACTGCAGAGCTATAGAAGGGCTAAGGAGGGGAGCGAGCTAGCCATATTTGAACACCCCCTATGCTCCAGACGTTTTCTATGCTCCCTCTGAATCTTCACAGCAACCCTGCATTCTCCATTGTTGTTTTTGTTTGTTTGTTTATTTGGGGAGGTGGTTCCTTCAGGGAAGAAATGACAGAGGCAGGTTGCCTGGGGTGGGCAGCACAGGGGAGCTTATTTGACTCCAGAGCCTGAGTTCTTTCCAGAACTTACTTTGCTGCCACTCAGGCTTTCTGTATTCACCCCCGCTCCTCCCTGGGCTGTTCCAGTGGCCCACCAGTGACTACCTCATCCCTTCGAGCCATGGAGACTCCACAGAGAGCTTCCTCTGAGAATCTTTACTGGCTCCAGCTGCTCTCAAAGCTGGTCAGGTACTCTGAGAGCATCCTGTGGTCACCATGAGGTGGAGCCTGTTTCCCAGCATCGTAATAATCTGTTTGTTAGACATAAGTCTTCTTGAGGACAAGAGCTGCCTCTTCCATCTCTGAGTCCCCCAGCCTGGCGTGCTGCCTGTTCTCTAACTCTGTTCTGTTGTTGTTGTTAGTGAGTGACAGCAGAAACTCACCCATGGGCAGGGACCTCCTGAAACATTTTAGCATGTGCATGTGTCATGCTTCAGAATATCTTAGAAACATTTTCCAGATTTAATTGAGGCTTCTGGGAAGCCTTGCTGTGTTCTTCCTTGCAAAAAATAGAAGGTCGTTACCAGGAAGTCTCAGTGTACCATATTTATCTGGTGAGTTTTGAAAATACTGAGTAATGGGACTAATGACTCAACATAGTATTTTCCAAACTGTGAGGTAATCTTTGGACTTTGCAAGATTATTATATTAAGTGTACTTTTTAGTCTGTCAGTAAAAAATAAAAAGCCTGTATTTTCACATTAGAATTCAAAGAACATCTGCTGCGTATTGTAAATAACATATTTTGAAAACCAACTGATGCTCGTGCAGCCTGCCTCCTCCTGCTGACTCGAGCAGGTCCTTAAGATGAGGCTCGCTTGCCACTGGCACCGCTCTTGCCTTGACATCCCGCTGCTTGGTGAGCCACTGTCTTCCAGAATCTTTAGAAGCTGCTAAACATATTTTGCAATGTGAGGTTTGCAGGTTCCTATTTTCAAGTAGGATTAGAAAGGGACCCTATTCCTGGATGGTTTAAAGCCAAGGAGTTAAGCTTAGAGAGGTTTTCCACAGGGCCATTCCTTACCCCAAGAATATGAGCCTCTGGTGGAAACTCCATTCCTTCTGCCTCCCAGAAGCAGTGGCCACTCCCAAGGGGAAGGGCTGCACTGATTCTGCTGGTCTCCTGGGGTAGGGACCCAGAGCAATGCTGGGGGCTTCTGTCTGGAGAGTGCACTGCACCACAGCCCCCTCCTGTCCTCTAGCCTGAATCTCACCTCCTGATGGGACTGATAAACTCAGCCAGCTTTCCCCTCGTTCCTTCTCAGTTTGTCTTGTTAGCACTCTTTCTTAACAAGTAAGCACCATATGTCTTCTTTGGGAACTTGTTTTCTGGAGATTCCCAGCACATGTGTGCTGGCTTGGAAGAGAGGAGTGGGGGTTGGCTAACCAGCAGTACCCACCAGAGTGCCAGCCTTGGAGTCCTGCCTTCATTCTTCAGCCCAGGGCTGATTTGTCCTGAATCAAGAACACAGTATTTGGGGCTGGGATGTGTATCAGTGGTAGAGCACTTGCCTGGCCTGCATGAGGCCCTGGGTTCAATCCCCAGCACTAAGAGGGGAGGACCTTACAATGTTTCACGGGAACTTTCTGGGTCACAGAAAGTAGCTGGACTCACCAGTGGGGTTTGTGAACCCGAGAAAAAGCCCGTACGCACACTTGACTGTGGCTCTTCATCACCCTGGCCCGGCGCTGTCACACAAGCCCCTCTCAGTTGGCCTTGCTCACTGTCCTCACGGAGAGGTAGCATATGCTGGCCATGAGAGGCTCTGGGTGTTATTCTTGTGCTCTTGCTCTCAGCCAGCCGTCTGTGCCAGCGCAGGCAGCTAATGTGTTCTGCTTTTGGAATCACTGGGTCTCTGTGACATGGAGCCTACCAGCCCCCCTCCAACCTGTAATGCCTGCCTGCTTTGAAAGCCAGCTTGCAGAGCATCCAATTTATCTCTCTCTCTTCTTCACTTTCCCCCTCTTTCCTTGCACTCAGGATGTCTTTTATCAAAAAGAGACAGGGTGAGCCCGTGACACCTCATGGTAAGCAGCGGCTGGGCACATTTTCTTCACTCACCTTGACATCTTTTCAGCATAGAAAAAGCGAGGCCAGGAACCTGTGCTCTTCATCTGGGCTTCTCCAGCTGCCTCCTACAGCTGTTTCGCAGACAGCCTTGTTAGAAGTCACTGCTTGATACCTGTCTCTCTGAGGCGATTCAAAGGAATGGCTATTTTCTATTCCCTTGAGAATTCATCTTGCACACACATGTGCACACACTTAGGTATAGTAGTGTTCATGCACTATTAATTAGTAACAGAAAACCAGGCCAAGTTTCTTGAGCTTCTTTCCCTAGAGATTATTATCAGTGTTAATATTGTCAGAACTTGAGTTCCCTGTAATCGGGGGCTGTGTACCGTCTCACGTCCCTCCTACGAGAATCCTTTTTTCAGGTGAGGAGACTAAAGTGGAAGATGTTATACACCATGGTAGGTCTAGGATTTCAACTTTTCACAAATAAACTGAATTGAATTTTGGATTTTTCTGACCAAGGTCCTAAATATCCTTTGTCCTGAAAAGGCTAGGTATCGGCAGACATAGGGTGGAGCCAAAGATATTCTGCATTCTAAAGTTCCAGGTGGAACATACTCCTGCCCGACATTTTCCCCATCAGGTCAGTGATTCCAAGTGGCTGGAGGAGCTTCACCAGGGTGGTGGGAAGAGGGCAAGGACCACGGAAGACAGAGCTGGCGACACAGTTCTGATAGAGCCCAAGGGACACGGGAGTTGTGTTGATAACCAAACTGATAATGACCATTCTAAAGCCACACTCTAAGGAAAGTGCTGTTTTCTCTTTTTACGGAGAAGAACCATAGGTTCAGGGCTGCTCTCTTGGCCCACATTTGCTTAGATCAAAAGTGGGGAAAACCTGTGGTTTAAACCCAGCTCTGCTGGCTTCCGTGCTGGCGCTCTGTTGTTTTCTGGTTGTCAGACTCTCTCTGCCATTTATCGTAAAAAAGAAAACATGTTACTGTGTTTAATTTTTGTTTTCTTGAGACAAGTCCTCGCAGCATTGCCCAGGCTGGCCCCAAACTCCCTTTCCCCTGGCCTTCCACATAACTGGGATCACAGGTGCACACCGCCATACCCAGATTTTATGTATTTATGTATTTACTTATTTACTTATTTATGGGACTGGGGATTGAACTCAGGAGTGTTTAATCACTCAGCCACATACCCAGGCCTTTTTATTTTTAAATTTTGAGATGGGGTCTCTCAGGGTTGCTTGGGGCCTCACTAAGTTGCTAACGCTGGCTTTGAACGTGAGATCCCCCTTCCTTAGACTCCCAAACTGCCAGTATTACAGACATGCACCAATTACTTGGCTTACATTTAATTTTTTAAAAAAGCTTTATTGTGGTGCAATTGATATACAATAAGCCGCACATATCTGAACTTCACAATTTAATAAATTTTGGTGTGTATCTACTCCTGACATCATCAGCACAATCAATACAGTGAGTACATCCATCCATTCATTCCAAGGTCTCCTCATGCCCCTGGTGGTCCATTTCACTTTCACTGCCCCATCCACACAAGCACCCCTGATCTGCTCTCCCTCGCTATAGTTACTTTGTGTTCAAATTTTATTCATTCATGTTTTTTTGGTGCTGGGAATTACACCTCCAGCCCTAGAGGACCCATCCAGAGTACAGTGTCTCCTTTCATCCACAAGGTGATTTTGAGATTCTTTCGTGTTGTTGCGTTGAAGATCATTTCCTTCTCTTGGCAACCAGGGCTCCGCTCACTGCCTGGACACACCACTGCCTTTTCTTCTGTTGGTGGACTTTAGGGTTGCTGACAGTTTGGGGCTGTTAAAAGTAAAGCAGCTATGGACGTCTTTGCATGTACATCTGTGACTGTCCTCTTGAATGAGCGCCCAGGGTCAGGTGGTCAGGATCACCTGGGGAGTGTGCACGTGATGTTTCCCAGGACTGTCTCCTTGCTGCCATCTTGGACTCCCAGCAGCAGCACCAGTTCTGGCCCTTCACCAGCTCTGTATGTCTTTCCACTTCATCATTCCCCTAGGTGGGAACTGACAGCTAGTTAAGATTAACAATGTTGACCATCTTTTTGTGTATTTTCTATATATGTATCTTCAGTGACTAGTTTCTTTGTCAAACTTTTGCTCATTTTGAAATTGAGGTATTTGTTTTCTTATTTTTGAGTTTGAGGTTTTTAAAGATCTTATAATGTGTGAGTATGTGTGTGTGTATGATATGATTGCTTAAGTAACATAAATGAATGAATTTAAAATTTTGTGTATGTATTTAACTCCTTTTGGGGGGGAGTGCTAGGGATTGAACTCAGGGGCACTCGGCCACTGAGCCCCATCCCAAGCCCTATTTTGTATTTTATTTAGAGACAGGGTATTACTGAGTTGCTTAGGGCCTCACTGTTGCTAAGGCTGGCTTTGAACTCGTGATCCTCCTGCCTTAGCCTCCCAAGCTGCTGGGATTACAGGTGTGCACCTCCATGTCCAGCTGTATGCACCTCTTCATGCACAGTTTGCAAAGATTTTTCTTATACTCTGTAGCTTCTTTTTATTCAGTTAGCAGTATATTTTAATGAGTAAATATGTTAAGTTTTAATGAAGCCAAATTCATCTATTTGTTCCTTTATATATTATACTTTTGGTGACATCCTTGCCTAACTCAAGGTTTCAAGATGTTTCACCTATGTTTTCTTCTAGATGTTGTATAGTTTCAGATTTTACCTTTAGATTTCTGACCCATTTTGAGTTAATTTTCATTATTATATTGATTGATTCTGCCTTTCTGTGTATATGCTCCGTATGTGGCCAGGGCCTTGTATTTATTTGTTTGCTGACTAGGGCTCTGGATCACTTCTGCATGTTCTCTTCTCTAGTGCACCTTTACCCTGACAGTCTCCACTGTCAGGTGGAGGGAGATCTTAGACACTTGTCAAACATGGAGTCCTTCTATAAACAATCTTTTATGCTTGCCTTATCTACACCTGTGTGGATAACAGTTTTTCTTTACATCTTTCATATTTAGTGAAAATTTGAAAAAAATTCTTTTTAGATTTTAGAGAAGCAGTAGTTTTCAGTCCATATTCATAGTGGATCCATGAGGTTAGTAGTTCATTAAACTGTATAATTATACTATCCAGTACAGCTGACATAAAAAGAGTGTTAGGGACAGATCACAGCAAGACTGAGCTCACCTCAGGAGAGCAGAAGTTGTGGACAAACTGGAGAATAGCAAACTCCACCCAGAGATTCTGTATGTTGTGGTGTCATTTGACAGTTTATTCAGAGAGAGTGGAAAGGATTGGCTATCGTGGGGGATTAAGAAATGAAGGTTGAGAGCTTCTGCAATGCTCTGTTTCATTCCTAAAAACAGTATTCCATAGTGTCAGCCTTGGTGGTCACGGGAGGAACACAAATCAGTCAACACTGGCTATGAAATTATTACCATAGTGTGGTATGTACTATAGTTAATTTTATGCAGTTATGATTTAATGCTGGGTAAGGAATACAAATCAGTCAACACCGATTCATCTTCACAATTTGAAAAACACCCATGACAAAGTGTGGGTCCTTCCATCACCTTTAACTTCGACAATAACAATACCATTGACCCTTGAGCAACATAGTTGGCTCATGTAGGTCCATATACATGCAGAGTTCCTTTGGAAATTTTTGACAGTTTGGGATAATTTGCAGATAATCTGCATAGCCTGAAAATATTTTTTAAAGATTAAGAAGTCATGTCATGAATGTATAAAGTATACTTAGATAACAGGCTATTTCATCATTTACTGTCATAAAATATATATGAATGTATTGTAAAACATTAAAATCTATTAAAATGTATGCAGATAAGCACAAACCATATATGGTGCTGTTCTCAGTTAAAATAAATGTAAAGAAATGCAAAGACACAACTTAAAACATAACTGCATAGAAGTGGTTGTAGTACATACTATACCATGATAATAATTTCATAATTACCTCCTATTGCTATTACAGTGAACTCAAGTGTTGCATGTTTCCCCTGAAACGAGGTGTGATGCTGGTCATCTCTGTGTGGTCAGCTCATCTCTCCAGTAAATTGAGTATCACAATTCAGTGATCTCTCAGGGCTCACTTAGGTTTCACCATGTGTTACAGGGGAGGCTTCTGGTCAAGGAAGGCTATGGTCAGTTAAATTGGGGGATCCAAAGTGATGCACGGATCTTGGACACAGGGCCTCAGTGTCCCTACACCTGAGCTGTTGGGAGTCAGCTACAGCTAGAAGAACCTTGAAGTTGGGGTCAGATGAGCCTGGGTTTTCAGCGCTGTGTCTGTGTTATTGAGCAACCTTGGATAAGCTAGTGCCTCCGAAGACCATTTGGAGCAATAAGTGATGGGGCGTGTATGTGGCAGATGCAGAAGTGTAGGCATCCCTTGTACATGATTTGGATTCCCATTCCAAGATGTTTACCCCATCTTGGATGGTGTGTTATAGCTGGGGATCAAACCCAGGGCTTTGTGCCTGCGAGGCATGCACTTTACCACTGAACACACTCCAACCAGCATGAGATCTCTATCTTCCTCAGGGTCCCCCAACCCCAGCCTGTCGTGATGCTCTATGGAAGTGAAGGAAGTGGAACATCCAAGTCACGGGATCAGGTTGAACATATCAGGAGGAAGGAAGTGGGAAGCATGCTGGGGCTGCAGGCCACCAGGGCCCAGTGCAGGTTTCCCATTGAGGCAGAGCAGGAGGATGCTGAGGAGCCGCCTGGTGTGGGTGAGGCCAAGCCTTGAAGACGGGCTGGATCCCATTTCCTCTCCCCTCAGGCCTGACACAGTAGGTTTGTAGGTGGTGGAGAGCCACGGAAACTGTGTGAAAGGGAGCATCGTGGTGAGAGCCATGCCAGAGATTCTTTGACCTTGACTATATCCAAGTCACCAGGGAGCTTGTTAAAAATACATATGCCTTGGCCCCACCCAGACCTGCTCAATCCTAATCTATAGGTTGGGGTCAAAGCATCTGTGCTTTTAACAAGCTCCCGAGGTGATTCTGATGCACACCAAAGTTTAGAAACCACTGCTTTAGAAGGTTAATCTGGCAGCAGTGTGCAAGATGGATTGGAGCCGAGAGAGCCTGAGGTGCAGAGACCTGCTCGCGGAAATTGCAGCAACAATCCCGGCAGGAGATAATGAGGTTGGGGGCTGTGGGAATGGAAAGGAAGAATCAGATATGGGAGGTGTTTTTGAGAGGCAGTCAGCAAGGACCCGGTAACCAATTTGATGAGGAATGTGAGGGAGAAATGGGACTTTACAAATAATGTCAAGGTTTAGAGAAGCAGTCCTGAGGTGTGGGGGGAGAGGTGACAGAGCCCTGGGGACCTTATTCACGTTGCACACACCTGCTCCCTCTTTTAGGCTCACCTTCCACACCTTCCTCCATCACTGGAGACCTCTGGGGCACAGGCAGGAGTGGTAGTGGGCACCCGGGGAAGCCTGTGGAGCTGGGGAAGAGTTTCTCTGGTGATCGCGGTACTTGTGAAGCGCTAGGTTGTTGGCTCTGTGTCTGGGGCAGTTGTGGCACCAACATAAGTATGGGAGGTTAGGGGGACAGAGGAGAAGGGGTGCTCTCTGTCCGCCAGAGCTGACAGCAGGGTGGGAGTGCCTCTTTAGGCTGAGATGTGTGGGCTCAGAGTTGTCAGCGACCTCAACTGAGGGTACAAATTGGAAAGCCCAGCACGAGGAGGCCAAGTGGAGGCGGGCAGACTGGAGAAAGAGCAGGGATCCAGAGGGAGCCGCAAAGAGAGCTTCCTCTTAGTAGGCAGGAGCAGATGAAGGGGCAGTGGGGGGCCAGTGGCAGAGGCAGGTGGCTGGGGCATGAGGCAAACTCCCAGAAAGACCTGCGGTGGGAAGCCTCGCTCCGGGTCTTCAGGTGTCTTTTGGCAGCATGATCCTTCCCTCCAGGGACATGGGGCACATTCATGTAAAGGACTTCATGCTTACAGGAGTACACATTTCAATTTCTCTTTCCAAAATTCAGTGTCCCAGTAGAGACAGAGACTGGCAGGTCTTTACTTCTCATACTGTCCCCCCAGGTTTCTGATCAACTCAGAATCTTTCCATACACATTTTTGGCCCAGCACTGCCAAATAAGAGGTATTAAAAAGCATTACAGTGCTTTGGGTTCCATGCTCCCCTCAAAGTTCCCGACATTCTGCTCATATCTCTTGTTGTCACACTGTGAAAATAGGATGTTGTATTTTGGAGGCACCTTCAGGGTGTCCCACGACTGGCACATCTTAACTGAAAGAAAACAAATTGAATGAACAACAGTAGAGAAGAACCACATTGGTACCAACTGAGGGAGTCAAGAGCCACTCCACGATTCCACTCACGAGACTGTGAAGCTGTGATTCTTTGTACAGACATCATAAAGGGTGGCCGCACCTGACATTGGTAAGACTACACGGTGACTACTGCTGCTTGGGTGACATGGGGCCAGTTGTCAAGGAAGGTGCTTGGGGAAGCTGATGCTGATGTACAGTTTACTCTAAAATGGGCTCCTATGTGGAAAACTTCTTATTTTTCTCAGAACAGCCTCGGCAGTTGTCTCATTTGCCCAGTAAGGGAACGGAGGCAGTAAATTATTCCAAGGCTCTGGAGCTCATGGTTACTGGGAGGGAAAGTGAATCTCGTTTTCTGGTGTTCGAAGCACAGTGGGGAAGGCTCGTGTGTAGGAAGAGCAGCATTTTAAGAGCCACTGAGTCAGGCCTGGGTTGTGCTCCAGACTGCCACTCCTTCACTGTGCTCTGGGACAACCCACTTGACTTTCTGGGCCCAGGCTCCTATTGTAAATGGAGGTTGGTCATATTTATCTCCTGAAAGTAGTTTTGGAAATTAAATGCAAATGCATGGTTATAGTGCCTGGTATGTTCATGGTCCCCCGAGTTGGTGCCATTGGTGAAAATTACTGTTTGACCCCGGCATCAGAAAACCTGCACAGCTTTCTGGATGCATCTGAGAGACAATATATTTTTCCCTTTGATCTTTAGTTTGAATTTTAAATAATTTTACAATTATTTAAAAATGCATTACAAAAATAATGCTAGTACCTGATGGAGCTTAGGTGCAATTGAAATAGTGCTATTAATAATTTTGACCCTTCAAGGCATTTATAAGATGAGTAGGACTTTCTGGTTGGATGTGGGCACCAGAATTTTTTTTATATTTTTTTTATTATAGGTGGAGACAATACCTTTATTTAATTTATTAATATGTAGTGCTGAGGATCAAACCCAGGGTGTCATACATGCTAGGCAAGAGCTGAGCCATAACCCCAGCCTTGGCACCACTGAGCCACCTGCTCAGAAGTTACAGAATTGCCAGCATGCTGCCTTGGCGGGGCATGTGGTCACAGAATGAAGGAAAGTAGGATGTGAGCATTTCCAAAGCATGGAGAAGAATGCCGTGCCATTTCTTATTGCCGCTGAGTAGCCACACTGATACTTGAAGTGTGGAAATGTGTTGGTAGCCCCCACCCATCTTGCACTTAGGGTCCCATTGCAGCTCTCAGTACATGGTGCTAAAGTAAGTGCCATCCCCTGCTGCTTCACTTCAATGTGAACTGGATAACAGCAGGGTCTTTCTCTCATCAGATTCCCAGATGTCTTCCTACCCATCATGGCCAAGGGTCTGTCTCCAAGTGAGTATCCCCCAATGTAAAAATGATCCAAGACTCCCTAACTCTGGGGTTTCTAGGCTCCCGTCCATTCTTCTTTTCTTACTCTCTCAAGAAAAGAAACTAAGTAACAAGGAGTGAGCAAGGGAGGCACCTCGCTGCTCCCTAGGGGGCTTCTTCCTGAACAGACCCAGCAGAGCCTCAACAGAACAAGGGAGGCTTGGCAGGAGTTTGATTCAGAATTCATTATCGCTTTGTTCCTGTGCTGGTTGGTTTGGGTCCTCTTGAACATGTGTAGATATATAGTCCTTGTGGTTCAACTTGTGTGTTTAGAGGAAGGTTTTGGAAGGAGATCAAATATGTCAGTTCTGGACTAATTCTTAAAGAACTGATTTGGGGAAAGAGTTGAACACATTCATACCCGGGTTCGAAAACAAGAAGCAGGGATGAGTCCAGAAAGCGTGGTAACATGAATAGCAGTTGTGATTCTTTTTTAAAGAAAAAGAGAACCTGAATGTCTTTGCGTATCTTGTCTCTCCCTCTGCACATTTTCCGCATCTCAGCCCCTATGATTCTTGTTTCATGGTGCCATCTGAAACTCAAGTGCAAGACCCGTCATCTGTCCCCAACCCACCCTTTCCTTTGAGTGAACACAGGGCACTGTAGGGACGACTGGGATCCCTTGGGGTCATATTTTAAATGGAAGTAAGACCCCAGTTAAGTCTCAGCTTCTGCACTTTGCAGCTGTATAGCCCCCAGACAGACCCCCATACCCTTCAGAGTCTGAGTTTTCTCATATGTAAAATGTGGACAATAAAACCCAGCTCAGTGAAGTGTTAGAATTATGAACTTGAGGCTCGTCTCACCCAGCACCATGCCAGCCCATGATGAGGGCTTCCAAGCCATCACTTCCTTTCTTCTCTGGGAGCCATTTCACAGCCGATCTCCTCAGGTATGGTCTGTGGGCCTCCGGCCTGCGTTCTAAGTGTTCTTGGAGCAGTGTTGGCCAGCCTTTAGTCCATCATGCCCTTCAAGGAAACTTTTTAGATATTTTTAAAAAATCATAACACTCACCATGAAAGTAAATACTGAGGAGTGATATTTCAGCTAGGATTGAACTTTGAGGAGCACAACCACTGTAATGCGATCTTTCTCACTGCCAAGAACTTTCTGTCCCCTGGCGGGCTCTGTCAGGCCAGCTGAGGACGTGTGAGGGAAACGGCCCCTGGGGACCACCTGCTCTCGGTTGTGTCTGCTTCCTCCTCCTCCTTCATGGAGCACCACCAGCAGAGCTGTTCTGTGTCTCCAGCAGCCTAGAAGCATCACCCCTCCCCAGCTGTCACCTGCCTGCTCCATCCATAGCTGGTGGCTCCCAGACAGTGGGCAGCTCACTGGGGAGTGCTCTGTCCTGTTCTCTTTGTTCTGAGGCTTATTCTGATGGTTCCAGCTCCTTGCCTCAGGGTGGATTCTCAGGGATGATGGGTGAACTCAAGAGGGATGGGATCCTGCCTTTCAAGTTGGGATCTCCTTCCAGCTTTTTAAGCTTAAAAAAATGTGGGTCAGATCAGGGATTATTTGGCCACTTAGTTTTTCTGTCCCCTAATTTTTATCCAGCAGTGCCTCCCTGAGGGCTCTGGAAGAGAATGGGGCCTGCCTGCCTTCCGCAGATCCATCAGCAGTGACCTGTGTCTTCTTGTCACCATGGCATGTTGCTAAGGCAATGTGGTTGCCATCTTTTCTACCTGAGAAGTTACAGTGGGGAAGAGAAACTGGATTCTTTACCACCACAGTCTAAGCTACTAAAATGGATTTTGTGATCATTCTTTTTCAACTGCTGCTTCTGCCACATCCGATAGGAATTGGAGTTCTACACTGTCGCTAGAAACTGCAGTAGAGCTGTTGCTGCTGCATAAACTCTACAGCCTGAGCTTGGGCTCAGTAGGAACCTCGCCCTCTGTGCCAGCAGCTTCTTGAGGGAGACAGGCAGATGGCAGGTGTCAGCCCCTTCTGCCCATAGCAGGAGATTAGAACCCTCTTTGCTTAACACAGAGGGACTGGGATTTGGGGTATATGTGAGAAGGAGAGAGGAATGATGTTTGAGGTGGGATTGTGTACCATAAAACTGTATTTATGTGCTAAGACAAGCATTTGATGTTGTTCTATAAAATAGAGTAAACACCTCCTCCCTGCCCTTTTGAATGTCAGTCAGAATTCAGAATCATGAAACTTTATAGTATTACTGGTTAGAAGGGCTTCCCACTGGGAGCAGATGCCATCTCTGTCTTCATAGACTCAGAGAAAGTCCTGACATGTTTCATGGCGTTCATACGTGGAAGTCTGTGAAATGGAAAGGAAAACAGCTTTTTCTGTCAACCTGTCACTGATATAAGCTTTTACATTCCATCAGAATGACTAAACTTTAAAGCTGTTTTCTTCTGTGCTGAGTATCTCTCAGAACTCCCAAGTGTTATCAGATTGATAGAGTCCCAGCATATGATAGAAGACCAAAGCATTTTGTGGCATGATATTAAAAATTCATTCAGATACTCGATAAAGCGTGGTTGACAAAAGTGTGAAATGGAATAAGGTAGAGTGAATTTCTCCATGGTTTATTGCCCTTGATTTCTCTACACAAAATAAATAGACAGGATGGACTAAAATCTCTTCTTTATGAAGGTAGGATCCTGCAGCTGAAGGCCTGCTCGTAAAAACCCTCTCTGTGCCCCGCACCTTGGCAGCATTCAGAGTTGAGGAGATGGGGATTTATGGCTGCTGTGCGTGTGCGTACTTCAGACTGCGTGTGAGTATGTAGGGCTGTTTCCTGGAGGCTGCCAGGGCCCCAGGGGCAAGGCGCCCTTGTTCTCCTGCAGAAGCTCTCCTGGGGGAATGGGGGAGCCAGGTGAGGATTTCAGTGGTGGTGATGGCCTCGGACAGTTCTTCCCCAGAAGGCATTAAGAGAAAACACTCCCTTCAAGCCCTCTTCTCTTCTGCCATCTTGTTTTAAAAGAGAAATACAAAACAGCAAAGGTCTCAAAGCTGCTGTAAGCCCAGCCTCTGTTTTCATCTTCCTCCTTCCCTGTCTCTCTGACCCTCCACCCCCATCCTTCCTTCTGTCCCTCCCGCCTCTCAGAGGACATGCGGTGCAAGGCTCCCCTGCTCCCCTGCAGGGGTGGGACAGAATGCCTCATTGGTTTCAGATATTAACTTCTGTGCTGAAAACCCGGTTGGAGCTAGTGTGACAAATGGATTTTACCTGCTGTTGGAGAACACAGCCCTGTCCCACCCGCTGCACACACAAGCCCTTTTCCCATCTTGCAGAGCCCAGCCCAGGGAGCAGGGAACAGAGCGCTGCCCCGCGGCACCATCTGTTCCTGCCAGCTTCTGTGCTGGGCCCCGCCGGTCACAGCTGCTGAGGAGAACGGTGTACTTGATGAGCTGTTGGAAAGGAGCGTTTGGTCTCCCCCATGGTCTCTGTTAGCCACTACTGGGCTGCTGGGCTCACGTGGGTGTATCTGTGTGTGCTACCACTGAGGCCTCATCTGTATCAATTGGAAATCAGTCACTGGGAGTTAGTTGCAGTCAGCAGGGACCCAAGGCATTTTCCAGTGACATCAATTCTTCTGTTGCAGAAATTCAGGAAACAATTAAAATTCTGATGTGTTCCAGGGAGGATTTCAAATAAATCAGCTGATAGCTGATACCTTGTAACTCTTTGTAGCAGAGCAAAATTAACAACCCAGCTGCATCTGTGTACAGTATGCTAAAATAAAGAAATTAACCATGCATCACCTCCAATCGAGGAAGCAGCTGGCCTGTTCTCAACCTTTCCATAAGTACCCAAAAGCTACTGATTTGTTAAGTTGTCATTCTCCTTATGGACAACAAGGACTTTATGTATATGCCAAGAATTGAGCTGGCCAGATTTCACAAGTCATGGAAACCCAGACACTGATTAAACTCAGTTACAGTTCCAGTGTTGTGCAGAGCAGAGCTGACATCGTGAGCTGGACCCGTCAGGGGCTGCAGAGGAGGTAATATCAGGTACAAGTGGGTTTAGCAGCACACTTAGCTAGAACGTTGTCAGAATTTGAGGATGTTAGAGTATTAATCAGAAAGTGTTTTTCTCTCCTTAAGTCAAATGTATCGTGGAAGAACTTGTGTTCCTATCTTTAAGACAAAGCTACCACTTCAGCCTTCTCAGGGTCTGTTAGCTGTCTTGAATGATTTCGTGTCCTGCCGCTTGCTGGCCAATAGAACCCATCATTCTTGGTTTTTTTTTTTTAAGTGGCATAAGTAGAATAGGTGGGAGAGATGTTCCCTTCAGAAATAATGATCTGAGCATTGTCTCCAAATAAAATCCATGTGCAGTATTAAAATGTAAAACTGTATTTTAGATGCATTCATGTCAGTCACATAAAATTGTGATTGTTGATTCATAGTCAGTGGATTATTTTTCCCTAGAAAGATGCATGAAATTTTAAAATATAAAAAAAAGATAGTAGCCGAAAATAAAACATCATTTAGAAATTCTTCTACTTTTCAAATTCACAGTACTGGGAAGGGTTAGGTATAGTGATGATTGGAGGGTCAACTCAGAGGGTGACTCGTGGGGTGGGCTCAGAGAATCACAAGGTTAAGATGAGTGTAAAACCAGTGAGCAAAAGCCTCAGTGAAGATAGGCGTGGTGAAGAAAGGAGGCCTTTCTTGTGCCCTCCCTGTAGGAGACAAACTGCAGGAAAGGTGGAAAGAAGCAGGGAGTGGAGGAAGGCAGGAAGGTCCACCAGGGTGGAGGGAACGAGAGGACCCACTGTGCCCCTGGAAAACAGCTGCAGTTGTTACCCATCTAGAGTATCAGCGCCTGGTGCATCCTGGGTGCTCAGGTACAGTCATTGATAATCATCTCGGCTTTGCCCACAGACAGCAGCTGTAAATTACTTGCTTCCCTTTCCAGCCAGAAGAAGCTTCTTGCAATTGATAATGGGTGGAAATAGGGACTCTCACACCGAGGGACCAGGAGAGAAGGGAGTTTGGAGTGCGTGCCACTGAAAGGGACCTCTGCACACACCTTGCTCTGGGCTTCCGTGGGGTGCCTCATTGGTCACCCCAGGGATGCTCCATGCTCTGCAGCCTTGCTGTTGAAACATGTGCCCCCCAAAACTAATGGCAAGCCAAAGGAAGACTGGCTACTATCTAGATGATTCCCAGAAATGTGCTGGTAGCAATTTGAAGCACTCGAAATTATCCAGGTTGGTTCCAACTGTGTTGTAGAAGTATTTTCAACTGGCAAGTCACACAAAAGAGCAGAACTGAAAACACTGGTGTGCATGGTCCTGAAGTGTCGTCTTGGCTACGTCTAACCCACCTTATGGTGCTTCTCTGGACTGTGATGAAGGTACCCCCCAAAATGTCCGTAATCTGGAAGACATTTCTGTCCACGTGTAACTATACGTGTATATAGTCAATAAATACAAGGCCATAGATAAGAACAAATGAATTTGGAGATTTGTCAGTTTGTAGACATTTGTGCCTACAGAATCCTGTCAGGATTTCTTGCTGTGTGCTTGTGCATTCCCATGGCATCTTCCCTGAGAGATACACAGCATACTGTTGATCAAGAAAGTAGTCACTGCTTGCACAAGGAGCCATTTCATTTTGATCAGCATTTAATGGGAGAGGAAAACCTAATTTAAGAAAAATACAACTGTAAAATCAGAACTGCCTTAGCCTTTGGTTCTGAGCCAGGATGTTACACCAGAATTCACAAGGCAGGGACATGTGTGATTTTTCATATACTAAGGAAAACAGTGACTGGAATAGCCCAGTGGTTGGAGAAAGAAGCTTGGGACCATAAATATTTGTAGACTTTCCATTCAGAACCCCCTTTATAAATTATCCATTTAATCTTAAAGGAAATTCAAAAGCTAATCCAACTGGGAAATCAGACTCCAGTGCCAGAAAGTCGCGGACCTGTTATCTGACACATGCACTTGAACAGTGTCCGTGGTGAGAAAAGTTGAGTGCATTTAGAAGCCTCTTCAGGAAGTTAGCAGCATCAGGGGCAGTTCCTTTACCTGGGCTGGGATACGGGAGAGCCTTACGCATTGTGCCCTTTCCTTTACACGTATGGTTTAGGCAAGCTTGAAGTTGGCTTTTGTGTTGATTGTCAATTTTACCCATCGCTTGGTGCCCCAGTTGGGGTTACTTGGGCAGACAGCTGCAGTGTCTGGCTGGACTGTCTCCTGAAAGGAAGTTTAGGGCTAGCCCACAGCCGAGAGTGCACGGAGGTCTGTTGCAGTCTGCACTTGTCACCTCACTGCTGTCAGGAGGCTGTCGCAGCCTGCAGATCTCAGGTCCTGAGTCTGAGAAGAGTGTGAGGCTCCATCTTGGAGTCCTAAGAATGAGGCTTTGCCTTTCATTCAGAAAGGGATGCTTCCTCAGGGTATGCCAACTGCATCTTCATCGCTAGAACCATGTCAAATGGTCACCCCCAACATGCAGTGGAGCAAAAAAGGTCAATTACTGATGCACCTCAACTTCTAGTGGTGTTGAGCTCAATAAACCCACTGAAGTAAAAAATGCCATAAGTCAAAAATGAATTTAATACACCTAACCTACCAAACCTCATAGCTGAGCAACACAGCCTACTTGTTGACCCCTGTAACTGTGTGGCTGATGGGAGGGCAGTTCCTTGACCCTGATCAGCACCACGAGAAAGTGTCTCACTGCAGGCCACAAGGAACGGATCAAAATTCAAAATTTGGCTCAGGAGGCTGAGGCAGGAGAATCACGGATTCAAAGCCAGCCTCAGTAAAAGCAAGGTGCTAAGCAACTCAGTGAGACCCTGTCTCTAAATAAAATACAAAATAGGGCTGGGGATGTGGCTCAGTTGTTGCCCTTGAGTTCAGTCCCCTGTATCAAATTGCCCCTGAGTTCAGTCCCCGCCAAATTCAACATTTGAAGTACAGTTTCTACTGACTACACACATACCTACAGAAGAACCCTGCTGGACACCGTCTATCCCTGGCCTCTCGGCGCGCAGCCTCCGCCCTTTCCAGGGCACGTTGTGTGCAGCTCAAACCTCAAGGAGACCCTGACGTTGCGTTAAGCAATATAGGTAAAACTATCTATGGTGAGCAGTGCTGCCAAGCAGAGATATTTTATTCTAAAATCAGCAGCTAGAGAATGGCAAAAGGACAACATCCATTCAGATAATGAAAGACCACAGCCTGGGTGTCACCCACTGCTATGTAGGACAGGGATGTCAATGCTGCCTGGAGGCACTGGACAGCATGTCTCACTCACTGGAGAATCGCATCTCGTTGAGTCACAGATATTATCACCAATAACCCTAGTCAGAAACGCTTTCCCAGCGCAAGTGATCCCAGTTCTCAGTCAGTAATTATTGGGTGTCTGCTGTGTGTTCACAGTCCAGGGGGAGTTAGACTCCTGAGCAGACGAGTGCACACAGACTGAGGCCCTGGGCCTGCACAGCACAAGACGCCAGGCAGCCCCCCTGCCAGGGCTCTTGAGGAAGGAAGAGAAAGAAGCTTGTTCTTTTGAGGTTGGCCTTGTACAGACTGTCCCCAGCACTCCTCAGAGTGTCCAGGAGTGGACCAGGGTGCACGTTCTCATTATCTTCAGGCCTTACTTTAGCTTCCTGTAAATTCTAGTTTGGCAAGTAAAGGGTCCTGGATTTGTAGTATGTGGGCTCTAGGCCTAAAATCCTTTTGCTAAGTAAGACCTTGAGGATCTTCATAGAGCAGGGAATCTAGGTGACTTATGCACCTCTAGATTAGTAGTACTGCTCTGAATGATGAGCTAACAGGACCCGAAGCTTTGGTGGACCCGAGTCTGTGAAGACGGGCTGTTCCAGAGTGAGCTCTGTCCACTCCTCGTGCCTCCGGTCAGTGGTGTGTGGGAGAATTCCGGCAGCTCAGCACAGTCATTTGCCTCCTGACTACTGTGTAGGTCTAGCCGCTGTGTACAGGCATTTTTAAAAGAACATGATTGGTGCCTTAGCTACCCCGTGTCCCTCTGTCACCGCTGCCAGTGATGGGGACCTGGGTGGAAAACCTAGGAGTCGCTCCCCTGCCAGCTCCCACCTTTCTTGACTGACACATCCGAGGAGCCCTGTTCCCAGCAGAGGTCCCAACATGAGCAAGAACCCAATCTTTGCTCACCTTCCAACAGCCTTGTGTGTGTACATAACCAGAGTGTCCCCGAGGCCTGAAACTGACCCCCTCACCAACCTAGAATATAAGTCGTTCTCTGCAGATCTCTGTCTTCTTTGTTTCTCTGTCTTACAACAGAGGAGGTCCTGAGTTGGTGGATGCTGCAACAGGGTCTGAACTGTGTGAGAGCCAGAAGTGACTCTGAGGAAGCCAGCTTGCACAGGCCCTTGGTGGAAAGTCCTGGGGAACCAGCAGCTCTGCCAAGA
Source organism: Ictidomys tridecemlineatus (assembly GCF_052094955.1). NCBI lineage: Eukaryota > Metazoa > Chordata > Mammalia > Rodentia > Sciuridae > Ictidomys > Ictidomys tridecemlineatus. The sequence continues at coordinate 121,009,215 of NC_135486.1, forward strand.
CAAGTGGAGGAAGTCAGAAAAGAGACAGAGGGTCTCGATGTTTCCTCCTGTGTGTGTGTGTGTGTGTGTGTGTGTGTGTGTGTACATGTGTGTGCACACTGGGGATTAAATCCAGGGATGCTCTATCACTGAGCTGCCCAGTAGGGCCTTGAACTCGATGTCCTCCCGAGTTTCTGGGATTACAGGTGTGTGCCACTGCACCCTGTAACCTGAGCTTGCTGCAGGTCAGGGGTGTGCTTTGGGAGTGTGGTGAGAGAGGGCATGGAGCCAGTGTGCTCCTGAGTGCAGACCTGCAGTGTCCCTCTTCCCTTGCCTGTCCCTCATTTCTCTCTACAGTTTCTTTTTAGACTTTTTTTCTTACACAGTGCTCTTGGAGTGAAAAGAACTTGAAGTCTTGGTCACTGTCCTCTAAATTTGAATCCCAAGGAGCCAAGTACCTCTCTGAAAAGTATAATGCTTATTAATAAGAAAATAAGACTATTCACCTGGAATGGCTGAAGTCAAGATCAAATAAGAACACAGAGGAGGCCACCAGCACCTGGGGGCTTTTGCAGGGTCACCACCTCTCCCTGACACTCCCTGGAACACATTTGTTGGCTCATCGTGTAGAACAACAGGTCCAGGGGCAGCGGGTTCTTCTGATGCTTTCCCAAGGATCAAATGAGGAGCGACATTTTAATCAATGCAGCAGCCAAGCTTGTGTAGAGATGGATCTCCTCCTTCCCGGGGCAGTCACCAGGGGATGGACAGAACTGGAATTTTTCATGTGGGCAACATAGACATGGGGCCTGGTCAACACTGTGTCCCTGAAAATTGGGAGGCAAGAGGCGTTTGTAAGTTGGTCACAGACTGGATGTCAGACATGTTCAGCCTGTGTTCCTCCAGAAAGCAGCGTCAGGAGGGAGGTGGAGCATTGGGGAAGACGATCCTGAGATTCTTGGGTAGAGAAACTTGCTCACTGCTGGGGAAAGAGAATATGGCACAGAAAGAGGCTGTGTCGCCTGACACATGAAGGGCTCAGTGT